>NW_017194822.1:0-9169 GCF_001704415.2 Capra hircus
CCCCAGATATCTCAGTGTGCCGGTGTCCAGCCACGCTGCATCCAGGGAATTCGACGGATGGACGGCGTTGACGTGGAAAGTCTTGTGTATTTATTAATGTAAGATTAGATTAAGAAATTATAGGGTAGTAAGAAGATTAACTGGAGGAAAAAGGCTGAATAGCTAGGTTTACGCGGAAGGCCAATAAAATTCCCGACAAGGAATTTTCTGGCGGACTCTGGGAATGGTGGCACGACCCTCGAGTTCCTCTGTGACTTTCACACTAGGCTTTCCCACAGGGCTTTCCCACGAGTCTTATCCACAGGGCTGTCCACCACCGTGGTGTGAGTCGATCCTCGGCTTGAAAGTCGAGGCAGGGCAGGGAAAAACAGGTTTCCCTGGAATGGACTGAGACATCTGGGGGACTCTGGGAATGGTTGCACGACCCTGGAGTTCCTCTCGCCTTTCCTGTGGAGAGCACCTCCTCTTGAGATGCGACGGGACGCCGGGAATTCTTTCACGACCACGCAGGGAAAGGATCCTCCTCTCGAGCTAGGAGGCGGAAACGTGGCTCCTCTGGATGTGGCGCGGACTCTCGTTCTTCCTCTCGAGTGGAGACGGGTATGTCGGGGATCTTCTGAGTTGCAGCAAGGGTGTGAAGGACCCTTTGGAAGTTCCAGAGGTTAGGTGTGATTAGTCTCGAGACGCCTCAGCGGAAATGGGCCTCATCTCGCCTGGAGGTGAGAACCTCCTGGATTTTCTCGAGTTGCGGCAGGTGCTCTCGACTTACGACGGGGACCTCAGGGACACGCTCTGGTGGCCTCAGGAAAGGCCAGTCCCCATGCGAGTTGCTCTGGGGCCTCTCGGGATTCCTCTCCCTCGATGCCGGGGCCCAAAGATCTTGTGTGGAGTCGGTGCCGGAACCTGAGGATTCCTCTCCAGTGCTGACATGGATCTTGGGGTACTTCTGGAGTCTCTCCAGGGGAGTCAGTCTTCGTCTCGAGTGGGGGCATACATTTGCGCTTTCCTCCCGAGCTGTAGCAGCAGTGTCACGCTTCCCTTCGCGTATATCAAGGGATCTGTGGCTTTCCCTCGAGCTTTCCCACGAGGCTTTCCACGCTTTCCACAGGGCTGTCCCACGTGGCACCGTGGTGTGAGTCGAACCTCGGCTTGAAAGTCGAGGCAGTGCAGGGAAAACAATGGACTGAGACATCTAGGGGACTCTGGGAATGGTGGCACGACCCTGGAGTTCCTCTCGCCTTTCCTGTGGAGAGCACCTCCTCTTGAGTTGCGACGGGAACACCGGGGAATTCTTTCCCACCACGCAGGGAAAGGATCCCTCCTCTCGAGCTAGGAGGCGGAAACGGGGCTCCTCTGGATGTGGGCGGGACTCTCGTGCTTCCTCTCGAGTGGAGACGGGTATGTCGGGGAACTTCTTGAGTTGCAGCAAGGGTGTGAAGGACGCTTTGGAAGTTCCAGATGTCAGATGTGATTAGCCTCGAGACGCCTCGGCGGAAATGGGCCTCATCTCGCCTGGAGGGGAGAACCTCCTGGATTTTCTCGAGTTGCGGCTGGTGCTCTCGACTTACGACGGGGACCTCAGGGACCCGCCATGCTGGCATCAGGAAAGGCCAGTCCCCATGCGAGTTGCTTGGGGTCTTCTGGGGATTCCTCTCCCGTCGATGCTGGTGCCTAAGACCTAGTGTGGAGTTGTTGCCGGAACCTGAGGATTCCTCTCCAGTGCTGACATGGATCTTGGGGTACTTCTGGAGTCTCCCCAGGGGAGCCAGTCCTCGTCTCGAGATGGGGCATGCACGTGCGATTTCCTCCCAAGCTGTAGCAGCAGTATCACGCTTCCCTTCGCGTGGATCAAGGGATCTGTGGCTTTCCCTTGAGGCTTTCACAGGAGGCTTTCACACGAAGTTTTCCCACAGGGCTGTCCCACGTGCCACCGTGGTGTGAGTCGATCCTCGGCTTGAAAGTCGATGCAGTGCAGGGAAAACAGGTTTCCCTGGAATGGACTGAGACATCTGGGGGACTCTGGAATGGTGGCACGACCCTGGAGTTCCTCTCGCCTTTCCTGTGGAGAGCGCCTCCTCTTGAGAAGCGACGGGAACGCGGGGAATTCTTTCCCGACCACGCAGGGAAAGGATCCCTCCTCTCGAGCTAGGAGGGGGAAACGGGGCTCCTCTGGATGTGGGCGGAACTCTCGAGCTTCCTCTCGAGTGGAGACGGGTATGTCGGGGAACTTCTTGAGTTGCAGCAAGGGTTGAAGGACCCTTTGGAAGTTCCGAGGTTAGGTGTGATTAGCCTCGAGACGGCCTCAGCGGAAATGGGCGTCATCTCGCCTGGAGGAGAGAACCTCCTGGATTTTCTCGAGTTGCGGCAGGTGCTCTCGACTTACCACGAGGACCTCAGGGGACCCTCTCTGGTGGCCACAGGAAAGGCCAGTCCCCATGCGAGTTGCTCGGGGGCCTCACGGGATTCCAATCCCGTCGATGCAGGGCCTAAGACCTTGCGTGGAGTCGGTGCCGGAACCTGAGGATTCCTTTCCAGTGCTGACATGGATCTTGGGTACTTCTGGAGTCTCCCCAGCGGGAGTCAGTCCTCGTCTCGAGTGGGGGGATGCACGTGCGCTTTCATCCCTATTTGTAGCAGCAGTGTTGCGCTTCCCTTCGCGTCAATCAATGGTTCTGTGGCTTTTCCTCGAGGCTTTCCCACGAGGCTTTCCCACAGGGCTGTCCCACGTGCCACCGTGGTGTGAGTCGATCCTCGGCTTGAAATTGGAGCAGTGAAGGGAAAACAGGTTTCCCAAGAATGGACTGAGACATCTCGGGAACTCTGGGAATGGTGGCAGGACCCTGGAGTTCCTCTCGCCTTTCCTGTGGAGAACGCCTCCTCTTGAGATGCGACGGAAACGCCGGGAATTCTTTCCCCACCACGCAGGGAAAGGATCCCTCCTCTCCGATCTTGGAGGCGGAAACGGGGCTCCTCTGGATGTGGGCGGGACTCTCGTGCTTCCTCTCGAGTGGAGACTGGTTTGTCGGGGAACTTCTTGAGTTGCAGCAAGGGTGTGAAGGACCCTTTGGAAGTTCCAGTTGTCAGATGTGATTAGCCTCGAGACGCCTCAGCGGAAATGGGCCTCATCTCTCCTGGAGGGGAGAACCTCCTGGATTTTCTCGAGTTGCGGCAGGTGCTCTCCACTTACGACGGGGACCTCAGGGACCCGCCCTGGTTGCCTCAGGAAAGGTCAGTCCCCATGCAGTTGCTCGGGGGCCTCTCGGGATTCCTCTCCCGTCGATGCCGGGGCCTTAGACCTTGTGTGGAGTCGGTGCCAGATCCTGAGGATTCCTCTCCAGTGCTGACATGGATCTTGAGGTACTTCTGGAGTCTCCCCAGGGTAGACAGTCCTCGTCTCGATGGGGGCATGCACGTGCGATTTCCTCCCGAGCTGTAGCAGCAGTGTCACACTTCCCTTCGCGTGGATCAAGGGATTTGTGGCTTTTCCTCGAGGCTTTCCCAGGAGGCTTTTCCACGAGGCTTTCCTACAGGGCTGTCCCACGAGCCACCGTGGTGTGAGTCGATCCTCGGCTTGAAAGTCGAGACAGTGCAGGGAAAACAGGTTTCCCTGGAATGGACTGAGGCATCTGGGGGACTCTGGGAATGGTGGCACGACCCTGGAGTTCCTCTCTCCTTTCCTGTGGAGAGCGCCTCCTCTTGAGATGCGACGGGAAAGCCGGGAGTTTATTCCCGATCACGCAGGGGAAGGATCCCTCCTCTCGAGCCAGGAGGCGGAAACGGGGCTCCTCTGGATGTGGGCGGGACTCGCGTGTTTCCTCTCGAATGGAAACGGGTATGTCGGGGAACTTCTTGAGTTGCAGCAAGGGTGTGAAAGACCCTTTGGAAGTTCCAGATGTTAGATGTGATTAGCCTCAAGTCGCCTCAGCGGAAATGGGCCTCATCTCGCCTGGAGGGGAGAACGTCCTGGAGTTTCTCTAGTTGTGGCAGGCACTCTCGACTTACGACGGGGACCTCAGGACCCGCTCTGGTGGCCTCAGGAAATGCCAGTCCCCATTCGAGTTGCTCGGGGGCCTCTCGGGATTCCTCTCCCGTCGATGCGGGGCCTAAGATCTTGTGTGGAGTCCGCTGCCGGAACCTGAGCATTCCTGTCTAGTGCTGACATGGATCTTGGGGTACTTCTGGAGTCTCCCCAAGGGAGTCAGTCCTCATCTCGAGTGGGGGCCTGCACGTTCGCTTTCCTCCCGAGCTGTAGCAGCAGTGTCGAACTTACCTTCGCGTGGATCAAGGGATCTGTGGCTTTCACTCGAGGCTTTCACACGAGGCTTTCCCACGAGGCTTTCCCACAGGGGCTGTCCCACGTGCCACCGTGGTGCGAGTCGATCCTCGGCTTGAAAGTCGAGGCAGTGCAGGGAAAACCGGTTTCCCTGAAATGGACTGAGAAATCTGGGGTCTCTGGGAATGGTGGCACGACCCTGGAGTTCCTCTCGCCTTTCCTGTGGAGAGCGCCTCTTCTTGAGATGCAACGGGAACGCGGGGAATTCTTTCCCCCCACGCAGGAAAGGGATTCCTCCTCTCGAGCCTGGAGACGGAAATAGGGGCTCCTCAGTTTGTGGGCGGGACTCTCGTGCTTCCTCTCGAATGGAGACGGGTATGTCGGGGGAACTTCTTGAGTTGCAGCAAGGGTGTGAGGGACCCTTTGTAAGTTCCAGATGTTAGATGTGATTAGGCCTCAAGACGCCTCAGCGGAAATGGGCCTCATCTCGCCTGGAGGGGAGAACCTCTTGGATTTTCTCGAGTTGCGACAGGTGCTCTCGTCTTACGTCGGGGATCTCAGGGACCCGCTCTGGTGGCCTCAGGAAAGGCCAGTCCCCATGCGAGTTGCTCGGGGGCCTCTCGGGATTCCTCTCCCGTCGATGCCGGGGCCTAAGAACTTGTGTGGAGTCGGTGCCAGAACCTGAGGTTTCCTCTCCAGTGCTGACATGGATCTTGGCATCCTTAAAGGCGAGATGAGCCCCCATTTCCGCTGAGGCGTCTCGAGCTAATCACACCTAACCTCTGGAACTTCCAAAGGGTCCTTCACACCCTTGCTGCAACTCAAGGAGTTCTCTGACATACCCGTCTACACTCGAGAGTATCAAGATCTTCCCGCCCACTTTCAGAGGAGCACTGTTTCCACCTCATAGCTCGAGAGGAGGGATCCTTTCCCTGCGTGGTCTGGAAAGCATTCCCGGCGTTCCCGTCGCATCTCAAGAGGAGGCCCTCTCCACAGGAAAGGCTAGAGAACTCCAGGGTCGTTCCACCATTCCCAGAGTCCCCCAGATGTCTCTGTCAATTCCAGGGAAACCTGTTTTCCCTGCACTGCCTCGACTTTTAAGCCGAGGATCGACTCACACCACGGTGGCACGTGGGACAGCCCTGAGGAAAATCCTCGTGGGAAAGCCTCATTGGAAAGCCTCGAGGGAAAGCTGCAGATCCCTTGATACATGCTAAGGGAAGTGTGACACTGCTTCCACAGATCGGGAGGAAATTGAACGTGCATGCCCCCACTCGAGACTAGGACTGACTCCCTGGGAGACTCCAGAAGTACCCCAAGATCCATGTCAGCACTGGAGAGGAATCCTCACGTTCCGGCACCGACTCCACACAAGGTCTTAGGCCCCGGAATCGACGGGAGAGGAAACCCAAGAGGCCCCGAGCAACTCGCAAGGGGACTGGCCTTTCCTGAGGCCACCAGATCGGGTCCCTGAAGTCCCCGTCGTAAGTCGACAGCACCTGCCGCAACTCGAGAAAATCCAGGAGGTTCTCCCCTCCAGGCGAGATGAGGCCCATTTCCGCTGAGGCCTCTCGAGGCTAATCACACCTAACCTCTGGAACTTCCAAAGGGTCCTTCACACCCTTGCTGCAACTCAAGAAGTTCCCCGACATACCCGTCTCCACTCGAGAGGAAGCACGAGAGTCCCGCCCACATCCAGAGGACCCGTTTCCGCCTCTAGCTCGAGAGAGGATCCTTTTCCTGCGTGGTGGGGAAAGAATTCCCGCGTTCCCGTCGCATCTCAAGAGGAGGCGCTCTCCACAGGAAAGGCGAGAGGAACTCCAGGGTCGTGCCACCATTCCCAGAGTCCCCAGATGTCTCAGTCCATTCCAGGGAAACCTGTTTTCCCTGCACTGCCTCGACTTTCAAGCGAGGATCGACTCACACCACGGTGGCACGTGGGACAGCCCTGTGGGAAAGCCTCGTGGGAAAGCCTCGTGGGAAAGCCTCGAGGGAAAGCACAGATCCCTTGATCCACGCGAAGGGAAGCGTGACACTGCTGCTACAGCTCGGAGGAAAAGCGCACGTGCATGCCCCACTCGAGACGAGGACTGACTCCCTGGGGAGACTCCAGAAGTACCCAAGATCCATGTCAGCACTGGAGAAGAATCCTCAGGTTTTGGCCCCGACTCCACACAAGGTCTTAGGCCCGGCATCGACGGGAGAGGAATCCCGAGAGGCCCCGAGCAACTCGCATGGGGACTGGCCTTTCCTGAGGCCACCAGAGCGGGTCCCTGAGGTCCCCGTCGTAAGTCGAGAGCACCTGCCGCAACTCGAGAAAATCCAGGAGGTTCTCCCCTCCAGGCGAGATGAGGCCCATTTCCGCTGAGGCGTCTCGAGGCTAATCACACCTAACCTCTGGAACTTCCAAAGGGTCCTTCACACCCTTGCTGCAACTCAAGAAGTTCCCCGACATACCCGTCTCCACTCGAGAGGAAGCACGAGAGTCCCGCCACATCCAGAGGAGCCCCGTTTCCGCCTCCTAGCTCGAGAGGAGGGATCCTTTCCCTGCGTGTCGGGAAAGAATTCCCCGCGTTCCCGTCGCATCTCAAGAGGAGGCGCTCTCCACAGGAAAGGCGAGAGGAACTCCAGGGTCGTGCCACCATTCCAGAGCCCCAGATGTCTCAGTCCATTCCAGGGAAACCTGTTTTCCCTGCACTGCCTCGACTTTCAAGCGGATCGACTCACCCACGGTGGCACGTGGGACAGCCTGTGGAAAGCCTCGTGGGAAAGCCTCCTGGGGAAAGCTCGAGGAAAGCCACAGATCCTTGATCCACGCGAGGGAAGCGTGACACTGCTGCTACAGCTCGGAGGAAAACGCACGTTCATGCCCCACTCGAGACGAGGACTGACTCCCCTGGGAGACTCCAGAAGTACCCCAAATCCATGTCAGCTGAGAGGAATCTCAGGTTCCGGAACGACTCCCACAAGGTCTTACCCCGGCATGACGAGGGAGAGGAATCCCGAGAGGCCCGAGCAACTCGCATGGGGACTGGCCTTTCCTGGACCACCAGAGGGGTCCCTGAGGTCCCCGTCGTAAGTCGAGAGCACCTGCCCGCAACTCGAGAAAATCCAGGAGTTCTCCCCTCCAGGCGAGATGAGGCCCATTTCCCCTGAGGCCTCTCGAGGCTAATCACATTCTAACATCTGGAACTTCCAAAGGGTCCTTCACACCCTTGCTGCAACTCAAGAAAGTTCCCGACATACCCGTCTCCACTCGAGAGGAAGCACGAGAGTCCCCGCCCACATCCAGAGGAGCCCGTTTCCGCCTCTAGCTCGAGAGAGGGATCCTTTTCCTGCGTGGTGGGAAAGAATTCCGCGTTCCCGTCGCATCTCAAGAGGAGGCGCTCTCCACAGGAAAGGCGAGAGGGAACTCCAGGGTCGTGCCACCATTCCAGAGTCCCCAGATGTCTCAGTCCATTCCAGGGAAACCTGTTTTCCCTGCACTGCCTCGACTTTCAAGCGAGGATCGACTCACACCACGGTGGCACGTGGGACAGCCCTGTGGGAAAGCCTCGAGGGAAAGCCTCGTGGGAAAGCCTCGAGGGAAAGTTGCAGATCCCTTGATCACGCGAAGGGAAGCATGACACTGCTGCTACAGCTCGGGAGGAAAGCGCACGTGCATGCCCCCACTTGAGACGAGGACTGACTCCCCTGGGGAGACTCAGCCGTACCCCAAGATCCATGTCAGCACTGGAGAGGAATCCTCAGGTTCCGGCACCGACTCCACACAAGGTCTTAGGCCCCGGCATCGACGGGAGAGGAATCCCGAGAGGCCCCGAGCAACTCGCATGGGGACTGGCCTTTCCTGAGGCCACCGAGCGGGTCCGTGAGGTCCCCGTCGTAAGTCGAGAGCACCTGCCACAACTCGAGAAAATCCAGGAGGTTCTCCCCTCCAGGCGAGATGAGGCCCATTTCCGCTGAGGCATCTCGAGGCTAATCAAACCTAACTCTGGAACTTACAAAGGGTCTTTCACACCCTTGCTGCAACTCAAGAAGTTCCCCGACATACCCGTCTCCACTCGAGAGGAATCACGAGAGTCCCGCCCTCATCCAGAGGAGCCCCGTTTCCGCCTCCTAGCTCGAGAGGAGGGATCCTTTCCCTGCGTGGTCGGAAAGAATTCCCGGCATTTCCCTCGCATCTCAAGTGGAGGCGCTCTCCACAGGAAAGGCGAGAGGAACTCCACGGTCGTGCCACCATTCCCAGAGTCCCTCAGATGTCTCAGTCCAATTCAGGGAAACCTTTTTTCCCTGCACTGCCTCGACTTTCAAGCCGAGGATCGACTCTCACCACGGTGGCACGTGGGACAGCCTTGTGGGAAAGACTCGAGGGAAAGCCTCGTGGGAAAGCCTCGAGGGAAAGCCTCAGATCCCTTGATCCACGCGAAGGGAAGCCTGACACTGCTGCTATAGCTGGGAGGAAAGCGCACGTGCATGCCCCCACTCGAGACGAGGACTGATCCCCAGGAGAGACTCAGGACGTACCCCAAGATCCATGTCAGGACTGGAGAGGAATCCTCAGGTTCCGGCACCGACTCCACACAAGGTCTTAGGCCCCGCATCGACAGGAGAGGAATCCCGAGAGGCCCCGAGCAACTCGCATGGGGAATGGCCTTTCCTGAGGCCACCAGAGCAGGTCCCTGAGGTCCTCGTCTTAAGTCGAGAGCACCTGTGGCAACTTCTAGAAAATCCAGGAGGTTCTCCCCTCCAGGCGAGATGAAGCCCATTTCCGCGCGGAGGCGTCTCGAGGCTAATCAACTGGCCTCTGGAACTTCCAAAGGGTCCTTCACACCCTTGCTGCAACTCAAGAAGTTCCCGACGTACCCCTCTCCACTCGAGAGAAGCACGAGAGCATCG
>NW_017194823.1:0-9169 GCF_001704415.2 Capra hircus
CCCCAATCCGTGGCCCCCCCGTGGAAATCACGTGGGCCCTCACGTGGGCCCCCAGGGACATCACGTGGGCTCCCAGGGGAAATCACGTGGGCCCCCAGGGGAAATCACGTGGGCCCCAGGGGCATCACGGGGCCCCCAGGGAATCACCCCCACGTGGGCCCCCGTGGAATCACGTGGCCCCAGGGCAATCACGTGGGCCCCCCGTGGAAATCACGTTGGGCCCCAGGGGCAATCACGTGGCCCCCAGGGGAAATCACGTGGCCAGGGGCAATCACGTGGGTGGCCCCCCAGGGGAATCACGTGGGCCCCCCAATCACGTGGGCCCCCAGGGAAATCACGTGGGCCCCCAGGGCAATCACGTGGCCCCCGTCCACGTGGGCCCCAGGGGCAATCACGTGGCCCCGGGAAATCACGTGGGCCCCCATAGCAATCACGTGGGCCCCCGTGGGAATCACGTGGGCCCCAGGGGCAATGACGTGGGCCCACGGGGGCAATCACCGGGCCCCCGTGAAAATCACATGGGCCCCCAGGGGCAATCACTTGGGCATGGATCACGTGGGCCCCCAGGGGAAATGGAAGGGGCAATCACGTGGGCCCCCAGGGGTAATCACGTGGGCCCCAAATCACATGGGCCCCAGGGGAAATCACGTGGCCCCCAGGGGCAATCACGTGGGCCCCCCGTGGAAATCACGTGGCCCCGAGGGCCAATCACGTGGCACCCCCCGTGGAAATCACGTGGGCCCCAGGGGCGTGGCCCCCCAGGGGCAATCACGTGGGCCCCAGGGACAATCACGTGGCTCCCAGGGGCCCAGCACGTGGGCCCCCAGGGGAAATCACGTGAACAGGGGATATCACGTGGGCCCCCAGGGGCAATCACATGGGTCCCAGGGACAATCACGTGGGCCCCCAGGGGAAATCACGTGGGGGCAATCACGTGGGCCCCCCGTGGAATCACGTGGGCCCCCAGGGGACATCACGTGGGCCCCGAGGGACAATCACGTGGGCTCCCAGGGGAAATCACGTGGCCCCCAGGGGAAATCCGTGGGCCCCAGGGGAAATCACGTGAGCCCCCAGGGGATATCACGTGGGCCCCCAGGGGCAATCACGTGGGCCCAGGGACAATCACAGGGGAAAGGGGCAATCACGTGGGCCCCCAGGGGCAATCACGAGGGCCCCCAGGGGAAATCACGTGGGCCCCAGGGGCAATCACGTGGGCCCCCATCACGAGGGCCCCCAGGGGCAATCACGTGGCCCCAGGGAAATCACGTGGCCCCCAGGGGAAATCACGTGGGCCCCCAATCAAGTGGTGGAAGTCACGTGGGCCCCAGGGGCAATCACGTGGGCACCCAGGGGAAATTACGTGTCCCCCAGGGGAAATACATGGGCCCCTCGTGGAAATCACGTGGGCCCCAGGGGCAATCACGTGGGCCCACCGTGGAAATCACGTGGCCCCCAGGGGCAATCACGTGGGCCCCAGGGGAAATCACGTGGGCCCCAGGGGAAATCACGTGGGCCTCCCGTGGAAATCACGTGGCCCGAGGGAAATCACGTGGGTCCCCATGGGAAATCACGTGGGCCCCAGGGGCAATCACGTGGGCCCCCCGTGGAAATCACGTGGGCCCCCAGGGGCAATCACGTGGGCCCCGGGGAAATTACGTGGGCCCCAGGGGCAATCACGTGGGCCCGTGGGTGGGCCCCCAGGTCACGTGGGCCCCCGCACGTGGCCCAATCACGTGGGCCCCCAGGGGAAATCACGTGGGCCCCAGGGGCAATCACGTGGGCCCCCGTGGAAATCACGTGGGCCCCCCGTGAAATCACGTGGGCCCCCAGGGCCAATCATGTGGCCCCACCGTGGAATCATGGGCCCCCCAATCACGTGGGCCCCCAGGTGCAATCACGTGGGCCCCAGGGGCATCACGTGGGCCCCAGGGGAAATCACGTGCGCCCCCAGCGGCAATCACGTGGGCACCCCGTGAAAATCACGTGGGCCCCCAGGGCAATCAAGTGGGCCCCCCGTAGCAATCAGGTGGGCCCCCGTGGGAATCACGTGGGCCCCAGGGGCAATCACGTGGGCCCCCCCGTGGAAATCACGTGGGCCCCAAGGGGCAATCATGTGGGCCCCCCGTGGAAATCACGTGGGCCCCAGGGGCATCACGTGGGCCCCCAGGGACAATCACGTGGCCCCAGGGGAAATCCGTGGGCCCAGGGGAAATCACGTGGGCCTCACGTGGAAATCACGTGGGCCCCCAGTGGGCAATCACGTGGCCCCCAGGGGCAATCACGTGGCCCCAGGGAAAATCACGTGGGCCCAGGGGCAATCACGTGGCCCCCAGGGGAAATCACGTGGGCCCCCACGTGGAAAAATCACGTGGGCCCCAAATCACGTGGGCCCCCAGGGCAATCACGTGGTCACGTGGCCCCAGGGAATCACGTGGGCCCCAAATCACGTGGGCCCCAGGGGCAATCCCCGTGGAAATCACGTGGGCCCCAGGGGAAATCACGTGGGGAATCACGTGGCCCCAGGGCAATCACGTGGGCCCCGTAGGAATCACGTGGGCCCCCGTGGAATCACGTGGGCCCCAGGGGCAATCACGTGGGCACCCGTGGAAATCACGTGGCACCCAGGGGAAATCACGTGGGCCCCCAGGGCAATCATGTGGGCCCCCAGGGGTAATCACGTGGGGCCCCGTGGAAATCACATGGGCCCCAGGGGAAATCACGTGGGCCCCCATGGGCAATCACGTGGGCCCCCCGTGGAAATCTGGGCCCCCAGGGCCAATCACTTGGCCCCCCAGTGGAAATCACGTGGGCCCCAGGGGCAATCACGTGGCCCCCAGGGGCAATCACGTGGCCCCAGGGGAAACCGTGGGCCCCCAGGGGCAATCACGTGGGCCCCCAGTGGCAATCACGTGGGCCCCAAGGGCAATCACGTGGCCCCAGGGGAAATCACGTGGCACCAAGGAGAAATCACGTGGGCCCCCAGGGGCAATCACGTGGACCCCCCGTGGAAATCACGTGGCCCCCCAGGGGCAATCATGTAGGCCCCCCGTGGAAATCACGTGGGCCCCCAGGGGAATCACGTGGGCCCCAGGGGAAATCACGTGGGCCCCAGTGGTGGGTCCCCAGGCACGTGGCCCCAATCACGTGGGCCCCAGGGCAAAATCACGTGGGCCCCAGGGGCAATCACGTGGCCCCAGGCAATCACGTGGATCCCCGTGGAATCACTGGCCCCCAGGGGCAATCACGTGGGCCCAGGGGAAATCACGTGGGCCCCCAGGGGCAATCACGTGGGCCCCCAGGGGAAATCAATCACGTGGGCCCCCACGTGGGCCCAGGGGCAATCACGTGGGCCCCAGGGAAATCACGTGGGCCCCAGGGGCAATCACGTGGGCCCCCAGGGGCAATCACGAGGGCCCGGGGCAATCACGTGGGCCCCATAGGGGAAATCACGTGGGCCCCAGGGGAATCACGTGGGCCCCAGGGGCAATCACCTGGGCCCCCCACGTGGGCCCCAGGGGAAATCACGTGGGCACCCAGGGGAAATCACGTGGGCCCCCAGGGGCAATACATGGGCCCCTCGTGGAAACCACGTGGGCCCCCAGGGGCAATCACGTGGGCCCCCGTGGAAATCACGTGGGCCCCCAGGGGCAATCACGTGGGCCCCCAGGGGCAATCACGTGGGCCCCCAGGGGAAATCACGTGGGCCTCCGTGGAAATCACGTGGGCCCCCAGGGGCAATCACGTGGGCCCCCGTGGAAATCACGTGGGCCCCAAGGGGCAATCACGTGGGCCCCCCGTGGAAATCACGTGGCCCCAGGGGAAATCACGTGGGCCCCCAGGGGCAATCACGTGGGCCCCAGGGGCAATGACGTGGGCCCCCAGGGGCAATCACGTGGGCCCCCAGGGGAAATCACGTGGGCCCCAGGAGCAATCACGTGGGCCCCCCGTGAAAATCACGTGGGCCTCCAGGGGCAGTCACGTGGGCACCCCGTGGAAATCACGTGGGCCCCCAGGGGAAATCACGTGGTCCCCCGATGGGCAATCACGTGGGCCCCAGGGGCAATCACGTGGGCCCCCTGTAGCAATCACGTGGCCCCCGTTGGAATCATGTGGGCCCCCAGGGGCAATCACGTGGGCACCCCGTGGAAATCACGTGGCCCCCAGGGGCAATCACGTGGAAATCACGTGGGCCCCCAGGGGCAATCACGTGGGCCCCCAGGGGAATCACGTGGGCCCCCAGGGCAATCACGTGGGCCCCCGTGGAAATCACGTGGGCAGGGGCAATCACTTGGCCCCCAGGGGAAAATCACGTGGGCCCCAGGGGCAATCACGTGTGGAAATCACGTGGGCCCCAGGGCAATCACGTCGGCCCCAAGGGAAATCCGTGGGCCCTCAGGGCCAATCACGTGGGCCCCCCGTGGAAATCACGTGCGCCCCATGGGGCAATCACGTGGGCCCCCGTGGAAATCACGTGGGCCCCAGGGCAATCACGTGGGCCCCCCACCGTGGGCCCCCAGGGGCAATCACGTGGGCCCCCGTGAAATCACGTGGGCCCCAGGGCAATCAGGGCCCCCCGTGCAATCACGGGGGCAATCACGTGGCCCCAGGGGAATCACGTGGGCCCCCAGTCAAAATCACGTGGGCCCCAGGGCAATCACGTGGGCCCCAGGGGAAATCAAGGCAATCACGTGGGCCCCCCGTGGCAATCACGTGGGCCCCAGGGCAATCACGTCGGCCAGGGGAAATCCCGTGGGCGTCACGTGGGGTGGGTGGCCCCAGTGGGTGGGCACAGTGGGCCCCCAGGGGCAATCACGTGGGCCCCCAGGGGGAAATCACGTGGGCCCCCAGGGGCAATCAGTGGGCCCCCCAGGGTCACGTGGCCCCAGGGGAATCACGTGGGCCCCCCGTGGAAATCACGTGGGCCCCCAGGGGTGGGCCCCGAGGGGAAATCACGTGGGCCCCCAGGGGGAATCACGTGGGCCCTAGGGGAAATCACGTGGGCCCCAAGGGCAAACACGTGGGCCCCCAGGGTAAATCACGTGGGCCCCCAGGGGCAAACACGTGGCCCCCAGGGGAAATCACGGCCCCAGGGAAACACGTGGGCCCCCAGGGGCAATCAACAGGGCACGTGGGCCCCAGGGGCAATCACGTGGGCCCCATGGGCTCACGTGGGCCCCAGGGGCAATCACGTGGCCCCTGGGAAATCACGTGGGCCCCCAGGGAAAATCACGTGGGCCCCCAGGGGAAATCACGTGGGCAAATCACGTGGCCCAGGGGAATTCACGTGGGCCCCCAGGGGCAATCACGTGGCCCCCAGGGGAAATCACGTGGGCCCCCCGTGGAAATCTCGTGGGCCCCCAGTGGCAATCACGTGGGCCCCCACGTGTGCCCCAGTGGCAAACACGTGGGCCCCAAATCACGTGGGCCCCCTGGGGCAATCACGTGGGCCCCCAGGGGAAATCACGTGGGCCCCCAGGGGAAATCACGTGGGCCCCCAGGGGTCACGTGGGCCCCCCACGTGGGCCCCAGGGAAATCAAAATCACGTGGCCCCATCACGTGGGCCCCAGGGACAATCACGGGGCTCCCGTGGAAATCACGTGGGCACCAGGGGTGGGCCCCCAGGGACAATCACGTGGGCCCCCAGGGGGGCCCCCAGGGCATCACGTGGGCCCCAGGGGAAATCACGTGGCCCCAGGGGCAATCACGTGGGCCCCAGGGAATCACGTGGGCCCCAGGGCAATCACGTGGGCCCCCAGGGGCAATCACGTGGCCCCCAGGGGCGTGGCCCCACGTGGGCCCCCAGGGGATCACGTGGGCCCCCACGTGGGCCCCCAATCAAAATCACGTGGGGGGCAATCACGTGGGCCCCCCACGTGGGCCCAATCAGAAATCACGTGGC
Organism: Capra hircus; assembly: GCF_001704415.2. Lineage (NCBI taxonomy): Eukaryota > Metazoa > Chordata > Mammalia > Artiodactyla > Bovidae > Capra > Capra hircus. The sequence goes on from NW_017194823.1 coordinate 5,901, forward strand.
CCAGGGGCAATCACGTGGGCCCCCCGTGGAAATCACGTGGGCCCCCAGGGCAATCACGTGGGCCCCCAGTGGAAATCACGTGGGCCCCAGGGGCAATCACGTGGGCCCCCCGTGGAAATCACGTGTGCCCCCAGGGCAATCACGTGGGCCCCCAGGGATGGCCCCAGGCAATCACGTGGGCACCCAGGGGAAATCACGTGGGCCCCCAGGGGAAATCACGTGGGCTCCCAGGGCCAATCACGTGGGACCCAGGGGCAATCACGTGGGCCCCCAGTGGAAATCAGGGTGGCCCCCCAGGGGCAATGGCCCCCGTGGAAATCACGTGTGCCCCAGCCCAAATCACGTGGCCCCCAGGGGAAATCACGTGGGCCCCTAGGGGCCGTGGCCCCAGGGAAATCACGTGGGCCCCAGGGCAATCACGTGGGCCCCCAGGGGAAATCACGTGGGCCCCCAGGGGCAAATCACGTGGGCCCCCAGTGGGCCCAGGGGAAATCAGGGGAAACGTGGGCAAAATCACGTGGGCCCCAGGGGCAATGTGGGCCCCAGGGGCAATCACGTGGGCCCCCAGGGGATCACGTGGGCTGGGCCCCCAGGGGAAATCACGTGGCCCCACCCCAAATCACGTGGGCCCCAGGGCAAACACGTGGAAATCACGTGGGCCCAGGGGCAATCACGTGGGCCCCCAGGGGAAATCACGTGGGCCCCAGGGGCAATCACGTGGGCCCAATGGGGGGCATCACGTGGGCCGGGGAAATCACGTGGGCCCCAGGGCAATCACGTGGGCCCCAAATCACGTGGGCCCCAGGGGCAATCACGTGGGTGGAAATCACGTGGGCCCCCAGGGGCAATCACGTGGGAGGGAAATCACGTGGGCCCCCCGTAGCAATCACGTGGGCCCCCCCGTGGGAATCACGTGGGCCCCAGGGCAATGACGTGGGCCACGGGGGCAATCACGCGGGCCCCCCGTGAAATCCATGGGCCCCCAGGGGGCAATCACTTGGCATGGAAATCACGTGGTCCCCAGGGAAATCACGTGGGACCCCAGGGGCATCACGTGGGCCCCCAGGGGTAATCACGTGGGGCCCCCGTGGAAATCACATGGGCCCCCAGGGGAAATCACGTGGGCCCCCAGGGGAATCACGTGGGCCCCCCTGGAAATCACGTGGCCCCCGGGGCCAATCACGTGCCCCCCGCACGTGGGCCCCAGGGCAATCACGTGGGCCCCCAGGGGCAATCACGTGGCCCCCAGGGACAATCACCGTGGGCTCCCAGGGGAAAACACGTGGGCAGTGGGCCCCAGGGGAAATCACGTGAGCCCACAGGGATATCACGTGGGCCCCCCAGGGGCAATCACGTGGGTCCCGGGACAATCACGTGGGCCCCCAGGGGAAATCACGTGGGCCCCCAGGGGCAATCACGTGGGCCCCCGTGGAAATCACGTGGGCCCCCAGGGGAAACGTGGGCCCGAGGGACAATCACGTGGGCCCAGGGGAATCACGTGGGCCCCAGGGGAATCAGGTGGGCCCCCAAATCACGTGGCCCCCAGCGTGGCCCCAGGGGCAATCACGTGGGCCCCAGGGAAATCACCGTTGGCCCCCAGGGGAAATCACGTGGCCCCCCAGGGGCAATCATCACGGGGCCCCCAGGGGTGGGCAATCACGGGGCCCCAGGGGAAATCCCGTGGGCCCCCAATCACGTGGGCCCCCAGGGAATCACGTGGGCCAGGAATCACGTGGGCCCCCAGGGGAATCACGTGGCCCCCAGGGGAAATCACGTGGGCCCCAGGGGAAATCACGTGGGCCCCCTGGGCAATCACGTGGGCCCCCAGGGGAAATCACGTGGGGGGCAATCACGTGGGCCCCCAGGGAAATCACGTGGGCCCCCTGGGGCAGTGGGCCCCAGGGGAAATCACGTGGGCCCCCAATCACGTGGGCCCCTGGGGGTCACGTGGGCCCCCAGGGGAAATCACGTGGGCCCCCAGGGGAAATCACGTGGGCCCCCACGTGGGCCCCCTCACGTCAGTGGGCCCCAATCACGTGGGCCCCCAGGGGAAATCACGTGGGCCCCCACGGGGGCAATCCAGGGAAATCACGTGGCGGGGAAATCACGTGGGCCCCCACGTGGGCCGGGCAATCACGTGGGCCCCCAGGGGAATCACGTGGGCCCCAATCACGTGGGCCCCAGGGGAAATCACGTGGGCCCCCAGGGGCACGTGGGCCCCCAGGGGAAATCACGTGGGCCCCCTGGGGCAATCACGTGGCCCCCAGGGGAAATCACGTGGGCCCCTGGGGGCAATCACGTGGGGCCCCCAGGGAAATCACGTGGGCCCCTGGGCAATCACGTGGAGGGGAAATCACGTGGGCCCCCTGGGGCAATCACGTGGCCACACGTGGGCCCCCAGGGGAAATCACGTGGGCCCCAAAATCACGTGGGCCCCCAGGGGAAATCACGTGGGCCCCAGGGGAAATCAGTGGGCCCCTAGGGGAAATCACGTGGGCCCCCAGGGGCAATCACGTGGCCAGGGGAAATCACGTGGGCCCCCAGGGAGGGGAAATCACGTGGGCCCCCTGGAATCACGTGGGCCCCCAGGGGAAATCACGTGGGCCCCCCCCAGGGGCAAATCAACGTGGCACGTGGCCCCCCAGGGGAAATCACGTGGGCCCCCCAGGGGAATCACGTGGGCCCCCAGGGGAAATCACGTGGGCCCCTGGGGCAATCACGTGGGCCCCAGGGAAATCACGTGGGCCCACAACGTGGGCCCCAGGGGCAAATCACGTGGGCCCAGGGGGAATCACGTGGGCCCCCAGGGGAAATCACGTGGGCCCCCAATCACGTGGCCCCAGGGGAATCACGTGGGCCCCCTGGGGCAATCACGTGGGCCCCAGGGGAAATCACGTGGGCCCCCACGGGCCCCCCCATGGGCCCCCGGGAAATCACGTGGCGCCCCAGGGGCAATCACGTGGGCCCCCGGGGAAATCACGTGGGCCCCAGGGGCAATCACGTGGGCCCCCAGGGAAATCACGTGTCCCCCAGGGAAATCACGTGGGCCCCCAGGGGAAATCACGTGGGCCCCCGTGGCCCCCAGGGGAAATCACGTGGGCCTCACGTGGGCCCCTGGGGGCAATCACGTCCCAGGGAAATCACGTGGGCCCAGGGGAAATCACGTGGGCCCCCAGGGGCAAATCACGTGGGCCCCCAGGGAATCACGGGGGGGAAATCACGTGGGCCCCCAGGGGCAATCACGTGGGAGGGGAAATCACGTGGGCCCC
>NW_017194824.1:0-31029 GCF_001704415.2 Capra hircus
CGGGGGAATATATCTACGCTAAAGATAACTAAGACCATATATAGAACTATAAAACACTAGATGAAAGAAATAAAGATGGACACTATAGATGGAGACATACCGATGGTTCATTAGGATCGGTAAGAATCAATATTAGTGAAAATTGAGTTACTACGAAAGCAATTTACAAATTCAATGACAATCATGTCAAGTACGCCACATTTCTTCACAGACCTAGAGAAATATTTTTTTTTTTCTTTATTCAAATTTGTATGGAATACAAAAACTCGAATAGCCAAGCAATCTTGAGAAAGAAGAATGGAACTGGAGGAATCAACTTGCCTGACCTTCAGGCACTCTAAGCTACTAGAAGCCACAGTGCATCAAGCAAAGTATGGTCTGGCACCAAATACAGACATATGAATCAATGAACAAATAGAAAGGCCCAGAGATAAATCCACACATATGGACACCTTATCTTTGACAAGGAGGCAAGATTATACAATGGAGTAAAGACAATCTCTTTAACAAGGTGGGCTGGGAAAACTGGTCAACCATTGCTAAATGAATGAAACTAGATCATTTCTACACACGTCCAACAAAATAGAACGTCAAAATGGATTAAGAATCTAATGTAAGATAGAAACTATAAAACCCTAGAGAGAAACATAGGCAACACTGTCAGACATAAATCACAGCAGGATCCTCTATGATCACCTCCAGAATCTGGAAATAAACAAGCAGAACAATAATACAAATGGGATTCTAAATTAAAATAAAAGCTTCTGTACAACAAAGAAAATATTAAGCAAGCAGTTGAAAAACACAGCCTTCATGAATGTGGGAAAAAATAATAGCAAATGACCAAAACTGACAAAAACATAATCTCAAAAATATACTCAAGGAACTTTGCAGCTCAATTCGCAGAAAAATAAACGACCAATCAAAAAATGGCGCAAGAAACGTAATAGACATTTCTCAAAGAAGACATACGATGGCTAAAACACAATGAAAAGATGCTCAAACATCACTCATTATTAGAGAAATGCAAATCAAAAACCACAATGAGGTACCACTTCACACGCAGTCAGAATGGCTGTGCGAGTCCACAAAAATCTGCAAGGCAATAAATGCTGGAGGGGTGTGAGAGAAAGTGGAACCTCCTACACTGTTGGCTGGGAGCAAGACTAGTACAGCCACTATGGAGAAGCAGCTTGGGAGATTCCTTTAAAAATTGCAAATAGAACTACCTTATGACCCAGCAATCCCACTTCTGGGCATACACACGAGGAAACCAGAATTGAAAGAGACACATGTACCCAATGTTCATCGCAGCACTGTTTATAATAGCCAGGACATGGAAACAACCTAGATGTCCATCAGCAGATGAATGGATAAGAAAGCTGTGGTACATATACACAATGGAGTATTACTCAGCCGTTAAAAAGAATTCATTTGAATCAGTTCTGATGAGATGGATGAAACTGGAGCCAATTATACAGAGTGAAGTAAGCCAGAAAGAAAAACACCAATACAGTATACTAACACATATATATGGAAATTTAGGAAGATGGCAATGACGACCCTGTATGCAAGACAGGAAAAAAGACACGACACAGATGTGTATACCGGACTTTTGGACTCAGAGGGGAGAGGGAGAGGGTGGGATGATTTTGGGAGAATGGGAATTCTAACATGTATACTGTCATGTAAGAATTGAATCGCCAGTCCATGTCTGACGTAGGGTGCAGCTTGCTTGGGGCTGGTGCATGGGGATGACCCAGAGAGATGTTGTGGGGAGGGAGGTGGGAGGGGGTTCATGTTTGGGAACGCATGTAAGAATTAAAGATTTTAAAATTTAAAAAAAAAAATAAAAAATTAAAAAAAAAAAAAAAAAGACTGAGTATTGGGCTCCTGTGTCCACCATGAAGCCAACCGGTTTCCCCTCCACATTTATAGTTACCCAGGACTTGGGGAGGGGCTTCGAGCCCTGACCCCCGTAGTCGCTATCCTCACCTGCGTAGAGGATATGACTGTCTAGGGAGGGAGTCTCGTTCTTGGGGTTCTTGGGCCCCTCTTTTAGATTTTTCTTGGGGCATTTATCTTTTCAAATGTCCAAACTCTTTACAAAACGCACATTGGTTTTTCTCAAGCTTACGCCTTGTCGTTTTTTCTTCAGTTTTTGAGTCCAATTTTTTTCCTTTCTGGAACCTGTTTTTGTTTTCAACCCCAGCAAAAAAATATCTGGGTCAGCTCTTTTTGATTTTTTACGGTTTTCTTCAGCGCTAATTTTTTTTTTTTTTCTAATGCGGTCCTCTCTCTCTTTTGGGGTCTCTCTATGATTAAAACTCTCTCGGCTGCCCTCACTAGATCTTGCAATGCATTGTTTATTTAACCTCTCTATCTTTTGTAACTTTTTTTAATACTGGGGCTGCTTGATTTACAAATGTTAACATAAACTGCCGCTCATGACTCATCTGCCTGTGGGTCTATAGGGGTATACTGTCTAAAAGCTTTCATTATCCTTTCCAGGAAGGCTGCTGGGCTCTCATTGGCTGTTGTCTCACTGGACTTATTTTGGCCACATTAGTTGGCTTTTTGGCAGCCCCTCTAAGGCCAGCCATGAGAGTCTGACGGTACACTCAGAGACGCTCCTTACCTTCAGCGCGTTTGAAGTCCCAGTTGGGTCGCACCAAGGGGAACCCCTCCTCAATGAGGTTAGGCTCTATTGTGGGCCTCCCATACACCCCTGGCACATTTTTCCGGGCTTTTGACAGGATCCATTTGCTCTCCTCTGTAGTAAAAAGTACCTGTAACAGTTGCTGACAATCATCTCAAGTCGGATTGTGAGTAAACAGGATAGACTCTAAAAGATCAATAAGACCCTGCGGTTTTTCAGAGGAGGGAGTCTGGGTTTTCCAATTGTACAAATCACTAGTGGAGAAGGGCCAGTACTGATATGTCCATTCTCTACCCTCTCTGGCTGGCCCCGCCCGGACCGGAAACGCATGAACGGTGGAGGAGGGAACCTCCAGGTCTTCTTCCGCTACGCCAGCCATTTTTTTTTGCCTTTTCTCCGAGTTCCCTAGGTGGGGCCCCCTTTTTCTGGGAGGAGATGAAGGCTTGGTTCTCTTTTTGGCTTCTCCCGATGAAACCTGTGGAACCTGTGGAAGCAAGGGCAGGGAAGAGGGAAGGGAAGTGAGGGGCTGAAAAACAAAAGGTTTTAGCCCAGGCCAGGGGGTTTTCCACCAGGTCCTGTCAGACTAAAGTGTATGGAGTTTGGTCTGGCTGGGTGTCCTGAACGGTAGGGGGTGAGCACCTTCTCTCTGACCGCTTGAATAGTAGGCAGGCTGAAGGTGCCTTCTTGTGGCCAGCTGACATCAAAAGCAGGCCACTCGGCAGAACAAAAGTTACTAACTTGCTTTTTTTCACCAGCAATGATAGATTCTGTGCTCTAGACTTGAAATCAGAGAAGTGGTTAATCATAAGAGACAAAGGAGAAGAAGTTGTTTGTCCCATGATCACAGAAAGGACACTGGGGAGCCAACAGAGCACACAAAGAGCAACGCAGACACCACAAATAGACAAACAGATAACAAACGCAAGGTGGCCACCGACAATGCACTCCAATCTTACCTGCAGGATGTTCACAGAGCCAGCCGCCTCCCCAGCAAGAAACCAGGCTCCGGCCTTACGCTGGACTTAACCCAGTAACCAGAGCCAGCTGCCTCCCCAGCACAAAACCAGGCCCTGGCCTTACGCTGGACTTAATCCAGTAACCAGAGCCAGCTGCCTCCCCAGCACGAAACCAGGCCCCGGCCTTACGCTGACTTAATCCAGTAACCAGAGCCAGCTGCCTTCCCAGCACGAAACCAGGCCCTGGCCTTACGCTGACTTGGCCTCTGCACTTTACAGCCAGATGCCTCCCAGTACAATACCAGGTCCCAGGCTTAATCTGGGCTTCTGCAACGTTAGCACCGGTGCTCAGAGCTCTTATCTCCTAACGAGGTTACTCCCTTCTACCAGGAGAGTTGTCCTCCCAGCGGGACGGAGATCCCGGACGAGCCCCCCAGATGTTATGCTCCGAGCCTGTATCTCCGAACCGACCGAGAGAGCAAGTCCACCACAGTAATGCGAAAACAAGAAGGGAGTTTATCACTAGCGCGCTAGGGCTCAAGTCTCATCCCACACAAGGGAATCCAACAAGAGCCCCGAACAAAGGAGTATGGCGGCTTATATACAGGCAGTTCTTTGTCTGTTACAGGAGTAGCTGGCGTTACATGATTGGCCAGGCAGGATGAGCGCATATCCTGTCTCTTTTTGGGAAACATGACTCAGGTCCTAGAGACCGTCGTTTGGTCCCTAACAGTAACAACTCATAAAAAAAGCACAGATCAAAATTACTTTCAACAGAAATACAAGTAAATGAAAAATAGAAAAAAATCTTACAAACTATAATGCTTTATCTACTTGAGAAAAACAATGGATTAAGTTACAGTAGCTAAAATTAAAGAGAAAAACAGAGACAACTTAAAACAGGGAAAACAGAGGCTGATGTTGTGTCCTACTTGAAACAGGAAAAACACAGGCTGATGTTGTGTCCTACATTGAAACAGGAAAAACACAAGCTGATGTTGTGTCCTGGTCGTGAGTGTCGGGACCCGGCTCGTGGCTGAGTTGAGCCTGCAGGTGACCTCGGGCCCCTGCGTCCTCAGGGCTGGACCCTCCCCCTCGCCGGGGGTGGCCTCGTGACCCAGGGGCTCCCCTGACCACTTGCGGGCCCCTGTGGGCTGTGGGTGGAGCAGCAGGAACATGAAGGCCCCTCGGGGAGAGCTGGGAGTTGAACTCGACCTGGGCCAGCAGCTGCCTGAGGCAGCATTCTCTCGGGTCAGCTCGCTGAGCGCTCTCTCCATCCGCACGGCCGCCACCCAGCTTTCCTGAGCTCTTTCCTCACAGAGGCGCACCTCCTGGCGATGGCAGGCAGCGGTTGTCTCCAATGCTTCGCTCAGGTCTCCAGCTCTCTTCTTGGAGAGGTTGTGGATCTGACACACGGATTTCAGCTCTCTACAGATGCTGAGCAGTTTCTTCTTGGACTCCAAGCAGCGCGATTCTTTCTTCAACAGTCTTCTGTGAAGTTGCATCACATGCCTGTCATGTAAATCAGGCAGGCTTTGCTGAATCTCTCTTTCCAGCTGTGAATTTTCACACCCCAGGGACGCTTCTACAGTGTGAAGACTTGAGATTCGTCCTGGGAGCTCTTCCCTCCTCTGCCTCATCTCCTCTCGTGTGTGTTGCTGTCGCTTGCTGCTCCTCTTCTGGACGTGCTAGAGACACACTGCAGTCAGCATCGTCAGGGACGCCCTTCAGGTCACCCTCCGAGCCCTGGACTGGGGGATGGCCGTTTGCTGGTTCCTTCTTTGTCTGGACGTCGGGATTCCCTTCCTCCCCAGTCTCCCAGGAGCTCAGGGAGGGGAGTGGTCGGGGGCATGGATCTGTCCAGGGGATAGCTAAGCTGGGGGAGGGGAAGCCAGCCAGGATCTAGGAAACACTTCTCCCTAAATGCTCTGAAACAGAGAGGGAGCTAATCCCCTACAGAGGCCTTGGGGGAGGTGGAAACTGCTGATCTCAGCTTGGAGCAGGCCACTCTAGGTGCATCTGGCCCTACAGCAAACCTAGGGGGTCAGAGCAGGGCCAGGGTACGGCCCTTTCTGTACACAAGGGCACACAGGGGCAGAGTGGTGGGGCCTCTTCTTGGCTGAGGTCTGATCCGTGGACTCCTGCAACAGAGAAAACCTGGGTCTGTCCCCAAAGTCCAGGTGCCCACCCTCCTCTGAGGCTCCCCCTCCCTTGTGTGTGCTCACCTATGCTGGCAGAGCCCAGGACTGGAGGGCATTGCCACCAGGTGCTAGCTGTGAGACTAGTACTCCGGCGCCAGCAGCTCAGGAGGAATCAACCTGAATGTCAGCATCTTACATGTGCATAGGTTCCATGGAGCCAGCACGTTCTTACTGTGTCCCTGGTACAAGGGGACTCTGTTCCCAGGTGGTGTGGTGACGTGGGCTGGTTTCCTAGCGTGGTCCTGCCATTTGCAGCCCATGCTTCCCATTTTCCAGCCCCTGAGTGGATCTGTAACCCACAGAGTCATCTTAGAAGTGGGAAGGGTGTAGAGGCTCAGTTTGCCCTGTTTGAATCCCCTTCACCATGTCTGTCTCTCCTAGTATCTCTCTGGCATGCCCACGCTCAGAGCCTCCTAATCAGGGTCTCGGACTCTGCCTAGCATCTCATCCTCAGTTCCTTTACTGGACACGGAAGCAAGGGAACTGGCACCTGAGACCCTTGCAAGGGTCCTGACAGTTCCAGGGTTCAAGAGCCCCTGGTGCATCCTGTGGGGTGTGTGCAGCAAACCCTCCTGAGGGAAGTCAGGCCCTTTTCAGGGCAGTGAGACCCAAGCCTGCAAGGTCACGTGGTCGATCTTTAAAAAGGATCCAATGTGGGCTGAAGCAATGACCGTGATCTCCCGAGTGCCCAGCTAGCCCTAAAATGTGTGACATGGAGTTGAAACTCTTGGCCCCTAAAGAGGTCTGGGACTCTTTATGGACTGAAGCATCTGACTCAGTGGAGAAGACCCTGAAGCTGGAAAGATTGACGGCAGGTGGAAAAGGGGGCAACAGGAGATGAGATGGTGGATGGCATCACCGACTCAATGGAGTTTGAGCAAACTCCAGGAGATGGTGAAGGACAGGGAGCCTGATATGCTGTAGTCTATGGGGTCGCAAAGAGTCTGACACTACTGAGCTAGTGAACAGTGAAAAAGAAGGGAAAAGACAGTAGAGCTAGAGTATTGCAGAAAAGGTTTTGGGTTGGTTGTGCTTCTCCAGCCCCTCTTGTGGGGTGGCATTTAAAGAAGCGGCAGGAGCATTTCCGCTCCCCTCCCACCCCTGAGACCTTCCTGCCTCCTTCCCTCTCCTGCCTCTCTTTGCTGCTTTCTTCCTCTCTTTTCCTCCCTTGCCTCTCCTGTTTGTCTATCCTCTTTATTTCCTCCCTCTTATGCAGAAGAAATCAGAAATCACACACGTGTTGCATCAAGGCTAATTATTTTCTAAGGTGTGTGTACATGTATCTATGTATTTTGTTTTTCCACAAAATTGTATTTAGGCTCTATTTGTATTTGTCCTATGCTTTTACACTGAATGTAATCATATTTTCTATTGTAGTATCTGAGTGTTGTCTCCCTTTGATACCTAGAGCAAACATAGTATTTCTTTGAAATGTAGAGCTATTTCAAAACATTTATGTGAATTTTCCAGTTTACTGTAAAACATCCATTCAATACAAAAGATGTACTGAATAAATAAAATGTAAAATTAATATTGTTGCAGTTGAGTCGCTCAGTTGTATCTGATTCTTTGAGCCCCCGTGCACTGTAGCCTGCTAGGCTCCTCTGTCTGTGGAATTTCCCAGCAAGCATTTTGGCGTGGGCTGCCGTCTCCTGCTCCAGGGGTTCTTCCCCACCCGAGGGCGGGAGCTGCACCTCCTGCAGTAGCAGATTCTTCACCATTGAGCCGCCGGGGAAGCCAAAGGGAAGTGAGAACCCAATTTTATCAGACAGATACGTGTGTAAAGGACAACACAACACAATAATTGCCGCATCTCTACAGAAGTAAAAGACGACGCTGTCTTCCTGTACTTCTTGAAATTTTAGTTTTACATCACTTAAACACAAGTCTACTTACCACAAGTCTAAGAAGTTTTGTTCAGTTTTTGATAGCATTTTTAAATATTCTATGTCCCTGGAAAAGATTCCGTGGTAATTTTTCATATACACAACTTCCCTGACGAGACACACACACGCACACACAACCAGTCTGGGAACTCCGGGGTCATAAATCCCACGCTGGAGGAGGTGACTTTCCTGAGAAAAATGACTCTAATCCAACTCTAGAGTTGGTTTGAGGTGCTCCTTTACTAGACGAAAGTTGATATCAATTTACAGGAAAGCATAAAAATCAATAGGGCATTGTTTTTTAATTAAAAATTTTTCTCCACTGCATTTCATATGTGGTTTGGTCATCCCTGAGTCGGGAAGATCCCCAGAGAAGGAAATGGCAACCCACTCCGGTACTCTTGCCTGGAAAATCCCACAGATGGAGGCTACAGTCCACGGGGTCGCAAAGAGTTGGACACAACTGAGCAACTTCGCTTTGGGCATTTGGCCTGTGAGGTGAGTCACCATACGGCAGATGGCGAGACATAGAATCATTCAGAAACAGGCACTCATGCTGGACACAGCAGGTGCTGTCCGCAGTCTCCCATGGTTGTTCCGTTTATACTACAAGTAATAAAGTCACTTTCTAGGTATGTGTGTGGAATTTCTAAATGGAATGAAATCCATCAATCCTCCTCCCCTCCCCCTCTTCTCCCCTTCTCCCTCCTCCCCTCCCCTTCCTCTTCCCCTCTCCCCACTCTTCTCCCCATTCCCCTCCTCCCCCTCGACCTCCCCTCTCCCCTTCCTTTCCCTCCTCCCCCTGAGCCTCCCCTTCTTCCCCTTCCTCCTTCTCCCCCTTGCCTCCCTCCTCCCCCTCCTCCTCCCATCCTCCCCCTCGTCCTCCACCCCTCCTCTGCTTCCCCTTCCTCCTCCTCCCCTGCTCCCTGTCTTCATCGCCTCCTCCCTCCTCGTCCCATCCTCCCCCTCCTCCTCCTGTAATCACACCCAGTGTGTCTGGCTCCAAAGCCACTATGCCAAGGTCACAGCCAGGACAGTAAGTCACACTGCCCTTACCCACAAATGGGTGGTCCAGAAATCCCAGTGACATGGGGATTAGCACTCAAAACCTCCTCTCCTCCCGCAAATTCAAATATCTTTTATTTTCTTTCCAGAACTCACTTAACACAAACGTGTAAATAGCGTTGTTTCTGAGCGCATTGGCCTTCCTAGGTGGCACAGCGGTAAAGAATCCACCTGCCAATGCAGGAGACACAAGACAAGGGTTGGATTCCCTGGGTCAGGAAGAGCCCCTGGAGGAGGAAACGGCAACACACTCCAGGATTGCTGCCTGGGAGTTCCCATGGACAGAGGATCCTGGCGGCTACAGTTGCAAGGAGTCAGAGAGAGTTGGACACAACTGAGTCACTGAACATGCAGGCCCATGAGGACATTCGATTTAAGTTGAGGTCTTCCATGCTGACTTGCTTCTGTCATACCCTGCAAGGATATTTTCTTTCCTTTTACAGAATCCCTTGCATCAGTTCATTTGACCGATCTTTACCTTTTCTCCTGAAAGTAAAATTCAGGAACAAAGACATGTAGTCAGGATTTACCTATGACAGATGAAGTCCAAAATAGGATGTGCTCAGGCACTCAGCCAAGTCCGACCGTTTGCGATCCTATGGACTGTAGCCCTCCAGGATCCTCTGCCCACAGGCATGTTCCAGGCAAGAATACTGGAGTGAGAGGCCATTTCCTCCTTCACAGGATGTGCCCGACACAGGGATCGAACCCGAATCTCCTACCTTGGCAGCGGACTTTTTTACTGCTGAGCCACCTGGCAAGTCCTGAATAGGAGGGTAATCAGCTAAAGCCCTGGGCTATGGCTCCTCTCCACCTCCCGCTGGCTGTGAGTGGATACAGAAGTGGGAGTGCGTGATGGTGCCCCCTGGTGTCTGCGTCCTGTCTGGAACTCCTACAGAGGGGGCTGCGCTTCTAGATTCAGGACCTGGAGTGTTCCACAGGGCATGTCCGCAGGCACAGCACCGGAGATGATGGTCATCTGAGTTAAATTCACCCATTCCAGTCCATCTTAGTTCACTGATTCCTAGAATATCAATGTTCACTCGTGCCATCTCCTGTTTGACCACTTCCAATTTACCCTGATTCACGGACCTAACATTCCAGCTTCCTATGCAATGTTGTTCTTTACAGCACCGGACTTTAGTTTCACCACCAGTCATATCCACAACTGGGAGTTGTTTCCGCTTTGGCGTAGCCTCTTAATTCCTTCTGGAGTTATTTCTCTGCTCTTCCCCAGTAGCATAATGGGCACCTACCAACCTGGAGAGTTCATATTTCAGTGTCATATCTTTTTGCAACCAGAAGTCAATATAGTAATGTAAAGCAATCATCCTCCAGTTAAAAATAAATAATTTTTTAGAAAAAGCTATACTGAAGGATCTATGCCTGCTGAGTAACAACGTCATCTTAAAATCAACTCATTTCTTTTACCAAGAAACAAAGCGGAAACCAAGACCATTGCCGAACCTGGCACAAGTCAGCAGAAAAATACCATTCCCCCTGCATCTCTAGCTCACATGCATGGAAAGAACAGCTGAGTGTGATTTCCAGGGAGGATATGCTGGATTTGAGAATACTCAAAAACACTCTGCCATGAAGTCTAGATAATAGAGCAGGCTAGGTTGAACATTTCCCCCAAGAGAAAATCTATTTCACAAAACCACTCAAGTGTGGAAAGAAAAAACATCAAAAGTCCAACAGTCATGGCACATTTCATGAACCACAAAATCTGATACCTTTCCTGGGATTACAGAATAAAACGTATAGCTTCACTTAAGTATAAAATGCCACTTATAAAGACAGATTCTATAGTCAAATAGACAGTGTGTGATCGACAGTTTTTGTTTTTAAAGCCGGACTGATAAACCATATTGAACTGTATTTTAGAAACAAACATTCCAGGGTATTTTTCTTAAAAGAAAAAAAAAATTATGTGACTCAAAAGACCACTTATTAAGATTTCTGTAAGTCTTTAAATCATTGGTCTCCACTGGCATTTTTCCTACACTCACAATGGAAGTCTGTGGGAACTCATGTGGTTTTTCAATCTCTACCCAATACTTTGGCCACCTGATGCAAAGAACTCACTCATCTGAAAAGACCCTGATGCTAGGAAAGATTGAAGGCAGGAGGAAAAGGGGATGACAAAGGATGAGATGGTTGGATGGCATCACCAACTCAATGGACAAGAGTTTGAGCAAGCTCTGGGAGTAGGTGATGGACAGGGAGGCCTGGCGTGCTGTGGCCCATGGCGTCACAGTCAGACACGACTGAGCGACTGAACCGACTAACCCATAAGCATATATTTCATCTCAGTTTTCAAGATACATTTTTATCATTAAAATCTATACAGAAACTCATTAAAAATGTTTTTAAAAATCTGCCAATCCAATATCAGAGATGAGCTCCATCACATAACACTGGGCATGTCTGTTAACACAACTGAGCCACAATTTCCATCTGAAATCTCTCTTAAGTTTCTCTAAATTTTATCAGAATGCAGAAGTGTTTTTCCAAAAATCTTAATGTTGATGATTGCTGAGTGATGGTTGGTTATAGGTGATTTTGGTTTATTTTTAAAGCACTCATTATTTTCCAAATGTTTCTACCTATTTTTTAAAGAAATTCATAGCTATTAAACCCCTCAGAAGTTGAATGCCAGAGTTTACTCAAGGAAGTCTGACATTTAGTGGGAAAGTGGCATTACACTAAGCAGGCACTAAGCAGGTAAAACCCAGCACTACCAATGGGGAACGTGGGCCACCGGCAAGTGAGAACAGCAGATGACAGGCCTACAGGCACTGCCAGAGCCGAGAAGACCCGAACTCCACAGGCACCGAGCTGGGATTTCTCACTTCTCGGCTCTTCCTGTGGGCTTTCTTTTGTATATACATGTATACTTAGGTTGCACCGGGTCTCAGGTGCAGTATGCAGGATCTAGTTCCAGGACCAGGGAGCAAACCTGGCTCCCCTGCACTGGGAGCGTGGAGCCTCAGCCCCTGGACCACCTGGGAAGAACATTAGGGATCGTGGGCTTTCAAAGTGACAGCTTGGGGATCACTTCCTCTGCCAGTAACTGTCACCAGTTTCTTCCACTGGATTCCAGGCCCAGGCACCCGGGCTGGAATACCACCGCCCCTCAACAGCACACGCACCAGGTGGTGGGGGTTTACTCTCCCACTCGGCGTTTCCCATCATCTGCTTAGCTATCCTCTCGGCACTGCACTGCTCCCGTTTCTGCTGTATGAGCCGCTGAAGCTCAGCTTTACACGTTGTGATCCGGATCTGGGAAGTGGACGGTAAAATTGTGCTACTGAAAACCTGTACTGTTGGTTTTCTATTTTGGACATTTGTCACTTTTGGAACCTGCAAAACCAAAAGAGTAAGTATCTGTGTCATAAGTAAAGTCTGTTTGATGATTAAAATCTACCCACGTTCTCTCTATTACACCAGACTTTTGTCCTTATTAATGTACCAATTTTTAAATCCATCTAAATACAGGGACATATTTTCTCAGTGAAAATCTAATTAAAATAAAGTTTAACCACTAATTCCAAATCTCCGTATTTTAAAAACATTCTCAGTGTAGCAATAACATTAAACAAAAATACTCATTAACTGAGACAAAGAAAGTGAATTTTAATTTATCAGTTGATTCAATTAAAATAGAATTGCCTAGGGAAGAATTAACGCAAATTAAAAATCTTACTTCAAATATATCTAAATCATGACATTTCTCACACAGAGTAAACTTGGGACTTTTCTTCCCAGAAGTATTTTTGCTATCTTACAGATATAACTATGCTATATTAAATGAAGAATAAAAGATTTTAAAGGTTCACTGCAGCCTAGGAGTAGAATCCTAGTTCATAATGACGTCTTCACCCCAGTTTCAGATCACCTTATTTGGTGCTTTCAATACTAGACTTCCCTTTGACTATGAAGATAAACCTCTCGTGCAAAGAAAAACGTCCTTCCTAAAAGACAAGTCACTGTACTGATTTTTCCGGTACAGTACACAGCCTCTAAACATCCAAAACAGTAGAATGAGATCCACAGACAAAACGCGCGCTACTGCCGGATGACAATACCTGCGGAGAAGTCGACAAAGGGACGCAGATAGCAGCGGAGGACTCGGAACGAGGCGGCTTCCCAGCCGGCATCACCTCCTGATCACTCCCTTTAGGCAGGGCCTGCTGCATGCTCGGTGGTTCCAGAGAGCCAAACATGCTTTTCCACTCTTCACTGACATTTGAGTCTTGTTTCCCATGTTTTCTAGCTATGAAAAAAGATCAGAATAATCTGAAGGAAGCCTCTATGACAAATCCGTGCTTGTATTACTCTCTGCGTGCATGGGGCAGAGGAAGGGGGATAGCACGGACTCATGAGCTATTTGTTCTTCATGAGGGCTGATTTATTTACATTCACAGAGAAACATGTTAGTTCTCATTTCATCTCTAGGGCAGATGGACAGATGCACTTTCAGTAGTGTTAGTAATTAGACCTAACTGCTGCCTAGTTGTCCAAGGCTGGCTCAATTTCAAGGAACCACCTTATCTGAAGAACCAACAAAAAATATAACTTTTTCAAATGTCCTGACTACACTGATAAATATGACCTCTCTATATCCAGAGTCAGTTACATGGGGTGAAAAAAAGAAATGAAAGGTCATCTGCATTCTTATGCATATTCCTTCACAGGTCTGTCAGCGTTTCTATGAGGAATTTCCAGAACTGAAAACATAAGTCAAATAGTAAAAAAAAAAAATCATATTAATAATATGTTCCATTTATAAGCTCAAAAACAGTGAATTTAGTGAAAATGCCCATTCCCTGCCACTTGCTGACACAAGCATCATCAGTCTTCACTAGTCACAAAGGCAGAGAATGGCATCTTGTTTCTATTTGCATTCATTTCATTGTTTACCTTTTAAATGTGAATTTCTATTCTATCACTTGTATGTTCAAATCCTTCACTATTTTTCTCTCGGGAGCTTGTGGTTTTCCTTATCAACTATATAAATGCTTTACATTTTATGGCTATAAATCAGGGGTCCCCACCCCCAAGTCGTGGCCGGTTAGGAACCAGGCTGCATAGCAAAAGGTGAATAGCCAGTGAAACAGAAACCAACCTCATCTCTCACCTGTGGAAAAATGTAAACCGTTAATAGTTAAGTTGCAAATAGTTTATTCCAAGTTCAACAGTTAGAAGTCTTTTCTTTTTTGAAAGTAATTCATCAGCTGCCCTCAAAATCTGATACTAGAATGCTGTTGTTAGGTTGCTAAATCGTGTCTGACTCTTTGCAGCCACATGGACTGTAGCTCACCAGGCTCCTCTGTCCATGGGATTTTTCAGGCAAGAACACTGAAGTGGGTTGCCATTTCCTTCTCCAGGGGATCTTCCCAACCCAGGGATCAAACCTGTGTCTCCCGCACAGCAGGTGGATTCTTTACCACCCAACCACAGAGAAAGCCCGATGCTGGAATATAAGGATTTTAAAAGGCATGTACTTGGAAGTGACTATATCTCCACAAAAGGTGAAAGGGAAGAATGCATGAGATTTTAAAACCCTTACACAATCAATGTCAATGTCATAAGAGCCAAAAGGTTTAAATCTCAACACTGAAAATCATGAAAATTCCATGTACAAAGGAGCCTGGTGGGCTACATACAGTCCATGGGATCACAGAGTCAGGCATGATGGGTACGACTAACACTTTCACTTTCAAATCATGAATGCATCTCTCCTTGGCAAGACTATTCAATTCACTGGCCATTACCCACTAGTAACAAGCTAGGAAACTTCACCCTCATTCTACACAGACTATTGACCTTGGGTTGGTGCTTAAAGGATTAAAAAATAGAACGTTGCCTTCAATCATATACTTCCACGGAGGCGGCTAGGCTTTGGAGTCAGACTTTGGATTGAATTCTGACTCCACACATACAAATCCACCATTTGGAAAGTTACTTAATTTCTCAACTGTACGTCCGCTTCTCCACCTTTCCTCTCCTTAGCCTTCATGCTATTAAATATAAATGGAGTCATTCACTCACTGTATTTGAAAGTTCTATATGTGAGAAATGTGACTTCTTAGTTTTACTACTAAGAACTTTTGCAACAACTAATAATAACAAGCTAACACGCACACACAGAAATGTACTAACCTCGCTTGTCATCTGGTTCCTGTTTGGTTTTAACAAGATCAACTTGTCTCCCAGTTATACCTAAGGCTGCCAAATCAATTACACCTTTCTGACTACTGTCATGGAGATGACTCTGATCCACTATATTGGCCTTTGCTTTGTTCGATTTCATCATGAAGTCTTTCAGAGCCAAAAGCTTCTCTTCCTCTTCCTCTGTCATTCCCTAAAAACAAATAAAACCATATGTCCTAGGTTATTTTGCAAGTCATAAGAGGCCTCAAAATGACTAACAACTGAAGGGTCAAACCATTCATTTTAAAATTGAAGAGTCAGAACAGTAAAATGAAGCAAGCAAAGGCAAGAGAAAAAGAAATGATCAATACAGAACATTACTCTGATCTCCGAGGACATTCGCCCTCTATTGGGCATTTTCTACTTTGTATCATGATTTATATCTTCACATTCTTTCTAAAAGG
The DNA here is from genome assembly GCF_001704415.2 of Capra hircus. Classification (NCBI taxonomy): domain Eukaryota; kingdom Metazoa; phylum Chordata; class Mammalia; order Artiodactyla; family Bovidae; genus Capra; species Capra hircus. The sequence goes on from NW_017194824.1 coordinate 15,391, forward strand.
CAACATTCAAATATAATTCGCCTTTGAAATCTCCAAAGAACTTCATACAGTGTCTGGTAGATCTTTAATCTATAACTTTGAATAAACAAACCTTTAGTAATCTAAACAAAAATTCTGCAAGTACAGTATGAAGCCAAAGAAAGCGTGTGTACTGGGACTTTGTCCCTAGATGTGCTGGAACATGTGGTGGGACCCTGCTGGGAAGGCATTCTGTGACACATGAAGCACTCTGAGCATTCTGAACACACGCCTCATGGACTGACAGGCAAATGGAAGCAACACACTTGCATTGTTCAGGTAACAGGAAGACTAGAGTCAGGCCACTTCGGTTCAAATTCCAGCTGCACTACTTACAATCTGTACGGCCGTGAGCAAGCCACCCACTGTCTCTGGACCTCTATTTACCTATGAGGATAATTACCAGCACCCATCTTTTAAAACTATTATAAAATTTCAGTAAGTTAATCCACATAAGACAAACCACTTCAAGTCAAGTGAAGGGAAGTCGCTCAGTCGTGTCCGACTCTTTGCAACCCCATAGACTGCAGCCTGCCAGGCTCCTCTGTCCATGAGATTTTCCAGGCAATACTACTGGAGTGGATTGCCATTTCCTTCTCCAGGGAATCTTCCCAACCCAGGGCTCGAACCCGGGTCTCCCGCATTGTAGACAGAGGCTTTACCGGCTGAGCCACCAGGGAAGTCCAATGAATACTCATTTAAATAATGAATTCGATGTGCAAAGTAAACATTCTGGTACTTGGAGCAGTTCTGCATTTTCTTGACTTTCCAACCTCCACAAACTCCTGTAGAATGTTTTGATTATGCAAATGAAAAAAGTAATCAAATGGCAATTCCCTAAGGCCTCAATCTAAAATCCCTCTAAAACTGGAGCTTAAAGTAATAGTCACAATCCACTGCCACAAGAGGAAAATCAACTCGAGAAAGTCAAAAAGCTAAGAAATAGTGAAATAAAATAACATGAAAGTATAATACTTGTACAACATCCTTGACAAATTTTTTCCAATATTAAGCTGAAATTCATTTATTTACATTTCTCCTAAAATCTGCTTAGACAATGACACAGCTAACAGTTCTACTCTTTTTAGCCTACGTTTCAGCTCACAGGAAAGGACAGCTCTGCTTCAGTCCACACAAGGGAAGGCCAGAAAGAAGGCTGAGTGGAGAGACTCCCCGACCATGGAGCTCTAGACAGATTCTGCTCAGCAAAGGCAGCCAGTCACAAAAGTTACGCCCTGTGTGACCCCATTTACACGGAACACCCAAGACAGGCACACTCCCAGAAACACCGAGCCGACCCAGAGAGGGAGCGGCTGCTGACACACAAGGGTGCCCCCTGCAGGCTGACGGAAATGTCCTGGGGGGCTTCCCTGGCAGCTCAGATAGTAAAGAGTCAGCATGCAATGCAGGAGACCCCCCTGGGTCAGGAAGATCCCCTGGAGAAGGGAATGGCTACCCACTCCAGTATTCTTGCCTGGAGACTCCCAGGGATGGGGCAGATTGGCAGACTACATACTGTCTGAGTGTTTCCCCAAAGAGTCAGACACGACTCAGCAACTTCACATATTATAGAAAATGTTATAGAATTAGACAGTGGTGATGGTTTCACAACTTTGTGAATACACTAAAAACCACTGAAGTGTATGCTTTTAAACACTAATTATCTATGAACTATATCTCAATTAAAAAAATGCTAGGAATGCATCATCAAAACAAAAGAAAAAACCCTGACAAGGACAATCAGCTCAGTTCAGTTGCTCAGTCATGTCCGACTCTCTGAGAACCCATGAACACCAGGCTTCCCTGTCCATCACCAACTTCTGAAGCCTGCTCAGACTCATGTCCATCGCATCGGTGATGCCATCCAACCATCTCATCCTCTGTCGTCCCCGTCTCTCGCCTTACATCTTTCCCAGCATCGCGGTCTTTTCCAATGAGTCAGTTCTTCACATCAGGTGGCCAAAGTATTGGGAGTTTCAGCCTCAGCATCAGTCCTTCCAATGAATATTCAGTACTGATTTCCTTTAAGATGGACTAGTTGGATCTCCTTGCAGTCCAAGGGACTCTCAAGAGTCTTCTCCAACACCACAGTTCAAAAGCATCAATTCTTCAGCGCTCAGCTTTCTTTATAGTCCCAACTCTCACATCAATACATAACTACTGGAAACCCATGGCTTTGACAAGACGAACTTTTGTTGGCAAAGTAATGTCTCTGCTTTTAAACAGGCTGTCTAGGTTGGTCATAGCTTTTCTTCCAAGGAGCAAGCATCCTTTAATTTCATGGCTGCAGTCACCACCTGCAGTGATTCTGAAGCCCAAGAAAATAAAGTCTCTCACTGTTTCCATTGTTTCCCCTTCTATTTGCCATGAAGTGATGGGACTGGATGCCATGATCTTAGTTTTCTGAATGATAAGCTTTAAGTCAGCTTCTTCACTCTCCTCTTTCATTTTCATCAAGAGGCTCATTAGTTCTTCTTGACTTTCTGCCATAAGGGTGGTACCATCTGCATATCGGAGGCTATTGATATTCCTCCTAGCAATCTTGATCTAGCTTGTGCTTCATCCAGCCTAGCGTTTCTCATGATGTACTCTGCATAGAAGTTAAATATGTAGGATGACACTATACAGCCTTGACATACTTCTTTCCCCATTTGGAACCAGTCTTTTGTTCCATGTCCAGTTCTAACTGTTGCTTCCTGACCTGCATACAGATTTCTCAGGAGGTATGGAAGGTGGTCTGATATTCCCATCTCTTTCAGAATTTTCCACAGTTTATTGTGATCCACACAGTCAAAGCCTTTGGCATAATCAATGAAGCAGATGTTTTTCTGGAATTCTCTTGCTTTTTCGATGACCCATTGGAGGTTGGTAACGATCTCTGGTTCTTCTGCCTTTTCTAAATCCAACTTGAACATCTGTAAGTACACGGTTCACGTACTACTGAAGCCTGACTTGGATAATTTTGAGCATTTCTTTGCTAGTGTGTGAGCTGAGTGCAATTGTGCAGTAATTTGAGCATTCTTTGGCAATGCCTTTCTTTGCGACTGGAATGAAAACTGACCCTTTTCAGTCCTGTGGCCCCTGGTGAGTTTTCCAAATCTGCTGGCATATTGAGTGCATTTGTTCGTAGTGATGCATCCTAAGGCCCACTTAACATTGCACTCCAGGACGTATGGCTGCAGGTTAGTGATCTCACCATCGTGACTATCTGGGTCTGAAGATCTTTTTTGTATTATTCTTCTGTATATTCTTACCACCTCTTCTTAATATCATCTGCTTCTGTTAGATCCACACTGTTTCTGTCCTTTATTGAGTCCATCTTTGCATGAACGGTTCCCTTGGTATCTCTAATTTTCTTGAAGAGATCTCGTCTTTCACATTCTATTGTTTACAGCAAAAGTGTAGTCCCTTAATATCCGTCAGACTTCTGCTTCCAGCCATGATGTATAACAGGGACAAGATTTACCCTCCCATTTAAAACAACTCTGAAACCAGACAAAAAATATGAGATGACACTTTTCAGACACTGGAAAGCAGGAAGCACAGGGCTCTGATTCCCCCAGATAAAGGTGAGTCCGATGACTGTCCCAGCTTACTCTTTGGAGAGTTTCCAGACCATGGCATGAGGAGGGTGATGGTGGGGGGGACTCAGAGTTCATCAGAGCCATGTTCAAGAGACAAATCAGAGTTCCAGGAAGCCAAATGGCCAAGCGTGGGGCAGAGCCCTGAAGAAAAGAGACCCCCTGCCAAGCCAGAGCTGTGGTCAGGGCGCCGCCAGTCTCCCACCGAGCGCTGAGCTACATGTGTATGAACCAACACCTGGGACCAGGAAAAGGCAACAGAAAGCAGCAAGCCAAACAACCCCAGAGCTGACAAGGCCGGGGATCACTCACTCTGCTCCTACCAGCCGGAAGTGGGAGACCTCTTACCACACAGAGCATCACGTCCTCACGAGTCCCTAGGAATCGAGCTAAGCTGGCCACTGACCACAGGCTGATCTGGATCTCCCCTAACAAAGCTCAAAACCAAGGCTTAACATCATCAAACCAACTCCAAATAACTTTCACTGTAGAACAAATCCAACACTATACAGTCATCCTCAGGACCCCCAAAGAAATCCAGATGCTTGATCCCCTCAATAAAATGGCAGCACAGTATTTGCAAGGAACCGACAAACGCCTTCCTATATACTTTAAATTACCTCTAGATTACTTATCATATCTAAAACAATGTCAATATTATTTAAAACAAGTTGTAAATACAATGTAAATAATATGTAAATAGTTACCAGTATGAGGCAAATTCAAGTTTTGCTCTTTAGAACTTTCCGGAATTTTTTTTTTTTTTTTTAATATTTTCAACCCACGGTGGTTGAATTCATGGATGTGGAATGTGTGGATACAGAGGGCCAACTGTGTAGTGTAAAGCGATTTAGCACCCAAAAGTATAAAATTCACAATCAAGAGAGAAAGAAAAATGGATGGCCAGGAGTCAGAGATTAGGCGAAAACTTACATTTTATTGTATATCTTCTTATATACCTTTTCAATTTTACACCATGCATAGATACTAGCAAGTCAAAATGCTTTTAGTTAAAAAGATGTACAAGTTTAAAATGTTAATTAAAGTATCTGTTCTAGCATCTGATTAAATGAATATAAAAAAAAAACAGGGAGCTCTTATTGATGAGATCAATCTAAAATAATCCTGACGTGTTACCTCCAGATGGGAAATCCTACTGTAAATCTGGAGGACAGGCAGATTTCAACTCCCACAGAGGTAATGTTCCAGAAGTGTACTTTAAGTCTATTATCTGGTACTCTGAATATATCAGGGAAGCAATGCTAGGCTGCTCTGGAGAGGCCTCTGTTAGTCACACCGTATCTCAAGTGTCCCCATGTGGTCCTACAGAAAAGAGCCCTGAAGAACCCCAAGCCAAAAAAATAAAAAGAATTCTGCAGGAGGGTAAATTCTGCAGAGGCTAATTTCTCCCCTCTGTATTCCTGACATTAGGACAAGGACTCAGTTCCCACCTCCAAAGCCTCCTCTGGCTCCAGGCCTCTTCCAGGAATCCCAACAAACTCAGAAGCACAGGGACCAAAAAGACAGACTCGCAAAGGGCTGGAAGAGATGAGCAGCCCAGGGGCCTCTTCCTAAGTCCACATAAAACCCCAGCAAGCCTCTCAGCTTTAGTTCCTTATCCTCTGGGCACTCTGACAGGCAAGATGGCACTTTGCAGTGGTGGGGCGGGGGTTGGGGGAGGCATGTAGAGTGAAGACAGGTTTAGGTTCCGACATTAGCTTTGAAATGTAATTCACTAACTATGCATGCATAGGAGCTTAACTACCCTCACTGAGCCTCAGTTTCCTTATCTAACAAAATGATGCCAATATCTACTCATCAAACCTATTTCAAGGACAGGCACACAACACAGAAAATAGACTCACTGTGTGTTCTCAAGCCGGGGAAGCCGGTGCCGTGCTGTGCAGCTCAGGGCCTCGGAGACTCTAGCCTGCCGTCCCTTCCGGCAGCAGCACCTAGCCCTTGAAGCAGAGCATCCCTGCCCCTGAGGAGTCTCCTGAGACCATCTGTGACTAGTCCCCTAAGATTATTCACAGAAACGGCATACGACACGGGATTCCGTGTTCCCCGTTTCCACTCACAGAAAGGAGATGAGTGAGGACCTCAAGCACTGAGGCTCAGGAGCACAAGTCAGCCAGAGTGCAGCGCTTCCATTGGGACCCCAGGGGTGCAGGCTGGCGCCGGGGAGCCCGCAGGGCACCGGGGCTGGGAAGAGGAGCAGCAGGACGCAGAAGGGCTATGGACGCCGCCCCTCCCCTCGCCCTCCCTTTGCCCCGGGCAGCGGGAAACTGACACCCACTGCACGGGGAGACAAGCAACAATCAGGAGCTAAGGCGGCTCCACAAAATGACTAATGACTTACACGGAAGAGAAGACTTCCGCATAGAAGATTTCAGCTTAATATACAGGATTTGCATGGAAGAGAGGGATACAAAAGAATCACACTATTCACGCTCCAAGAAACATCTAAACTGGGGTGCTTTTTATTGCACGAGGAAATCTTTTTGATAGGATAAGAATTACTTGCTCAGGAGAAAGAACTAGAAAATGTGATTCCATACCCAATTTTCCATAAACTGGAAAATACATCTAACGTACAAGCCAAGGTTAAAAGAAAACTCTAAGAAACAAGCTCTCTGGCAATTCAAGTCATATCAAATTGAAGTCCTCTGAAACACAGGAAACAGAAACACTGGTTTGCAAGGGACTTTCAGAGGCAGCTCAAGTCTCCAGATAAAGTCAGACCTCAAAGAACCAAGGTGGTTATTAACCAGCATCCCACAGAAGCCTACTGCAGCGTTCAATCACCCAAACCAACATGTGGGCATCAGACAGCACCAGACAGTCAGTGACAGGCATCAATCTGAGAAAGGATTTATCTCCCGAAGCGGACCGATTCTCTCTCCACAGCAGGTGTTTTCTCCTCTTCGTTTCTCTTAGATAAGACAGTGACCAATACTCATGCTCTTAACCATCATGCCCCACAGACTTAAAAGTCACTCATTCATGGTGACCCCAAGCATTCACTTTAAGGCCCACGGACATCTTTTCAGGAACCGTACCCTTTCTTTCTAACCAGTTACACTCCTACTTCGTCTTCCCTAGGATCCACACATCCCTCTAGAACAGGATGCTGAGTCTAGATGTGAATAATGCCAAGCATAATAACAAGGATTCCTACTTCTAATGCGATTTGTTACCAAGGGTTCAAACCCACAGATTTCCAAGACACAGCAGTAAACTGCGGGTTTATTCGATCTAAGACACATTATGAGTCCCAGCATTTTACCTGCTTGCATGCAGCGAAGACTCTAAATTTGAGCTGAATTAAACCAAGAGTTTTCTTTATTGCATTTGTGTTCTGTAATTTTTTTTTCGAACTGAACTTCTTTATATTTTTGACAAAATATGAAATACAATCAGGAATATACTTAAATCTAAGGTTGTATCTACTTTTGCCCTCATTTATATAGCCAGTAACCACAAGCAAACTTACTAGGTCTCCCATGATTCCTTATTTAACTCAACCCGGTGCCTTATCATCATCACAGTATGCCTTAGATCGCAAAGCAAATGCCTATCTACCAGATTTATTGACTCATTTGCTATGCTACAACTTAATCAAAAATATTCTTACACACTAGATGTATGCCTCCATGTTTTTATAACATCTGCATTTAAATGTAAGATTCCGGAAAAGTGATACTACCTGTGAGAGCAACTTCTGCAGCAGCTGTGCTATGGCAGGATCCTCAGGTGGAGGGCAGTCAGGAAGAGACCCGTTTCACTTCTTCTGACGCATGTGAAAACGTCTGAACAAGCTAGTGATATCTTTAGACCTCAAAGCATAATCAAATAGAGAATGACTTACTGGCTCTTTTAAAACACTGAGTAGAACAAGTTTTCTTTCAATCTCTATTAGAAAAATAAAAAGAATTAGCCAAAGATATAACATACAGTACAGCTGTTTTCAAATTCAATAAATACAACCTGTGTAAAGTTAACATAGGCATTCATTTTCTAAGAAAACGGGAGATATCAACATCTGCAACTTTTGCTTAGAAGAAAAAAGAACACCAGTGACCTTTAGAGAGTGAAGGTATTTCTTCATTCATTGTTAGCCTCTGAGTACACATCTGTGTCTATCACACTTGAATACTACCAATGTCCAGACTAGAAAAGTTTAGACCCCAAGTTTTCTAGATCTCAAAATGTCAGATGACTTTCCAGATCTATGAAGTATCTGAAGTTCGCAGGTCTAACAGCCAAAAGGTACTAATCCAGAGAAGATGCCCAACAGCCACAAGGCCACCCTCAGTCAGCAGGTTTTCCCAATAGCTTCAACCACTTCTAAAAAATATTACTCTCTCCATAGAGTTCTTAAAATCTCTTCTTTTTTCATCCCCAAGAATGTTCTCCTTGTCAATGCGTTTATAATAAAAGGCGTTCAACAGTAACCAAGAGGACTTTTTAAGACAGATTTAACTACCTGGTGAGCTGGCTGATAGAAACCAGCCTACAAAGGTTATCTTTTGTCTAATCCAAACCGCAGAAAAGTAAGAACTGTAAAGCATATAGATAAGCAGTCTCTCAACTCCTAAACCTGGCCTTTCAAACTATACAACAATGATAAAAGCAAAGAGTAACACGAATAACAATTTCTGAGAAACAAGGAGAATGGTGCAGATTTCTAACAAACCACGTAAATATCAGGTTTATTTCAGTGAAACACAACTAAAAGTTATTACAAATGAATGCAATTTTTCAATCTCAGAAACACTCCTTTCTTTCATTAATAGTTTAAGAGCCAAACTTGCTTCCTTGTTCAGTCACTTCAGTCGTGTCTGACTCTGCGACCCCATGCACCACGGCCCGCCAGGCTCCCCTGTCCATGGGATTCTCCAGGCAAGCATACTGGAGTGAATGGCCATTTCCTTCTCCAGTGATAAAGAAGTGAGTGAAGTGAAGTCGCTCAGTCGTGTCCGACTCTTTGTGACCCCATGGACTGTGGCTTACCAGGCTCCTCTGTCCATGGGATTTTCCAGGCAAGAGTACTGAAATGGGCTGCCACTGCCTTCTCCAAAGAGCCAAACTTCTATGGCTCAAAAGAGAATTAGCAGTCAAAGCAGTAGCAATCTCTAGACCTGGCTTCTAAGAAAGCCTTAACAAACTTCAAAAAAGGAGGTCATATTTTTAGCAATATTATCCATCTTTCACAGATAGATAAATTGTTCTCAGGATGAAAATTTTACTTTACAAACTCTAGGAAAGAAAGAATGATGATTCCCCACACTGGATTAATCTATTATGAAAAGGAAAGACTGAAGGGAGTCACAGCCACTTATTTGCAAAGGATATCCAAGGTCATTTACTCCAACCACAGGGAAAGCACACTGGGCTTATAAAAGTAGGAGAAAGCTAGGGAGGAATAGGAACTTGCAAAGGCAAAATGAGTATTTTAGGATGCTTTAGCAAACTAGAATCACCTCTCAAAAGTCCATTCAATTTAAATATCTATCAATATTTTGATAGCTGGCTGTCCAGCAAAATGAAGGGTATATACACTGACAAGCTGGATAAATAATTGCCTTGTACAAACCAAAGACCTACAGGTGCTACACTGCTTGGGAAGGGGTGGGGGAGGGGTGGGGAGCAAGAGGGGTCAGTTGTTTTGAGATTAAAATAAAAGAAAAAAAGAAACCAGAACCAGTGAGTGCTCTAAAAACCAATTTTGGAAAAAGCCTGATTCCAATTTATTATCAATGTGGACTTGGGCTGAAATCAGTTATACACTTACAACAAAAGCAGGTCCATCAATATATATTCCTGCTACACTTCCCTTAACAGAAGATGCTTCAGACACTGCACAAAAGGAGAAAGGGTGAGCCACTGAGCGCTGCGTTACACTCAACATGCTGGACAGCATAGCGGCTCCCTGGACTCCTCTCACCTTCCAGAGCGTTTGTTCATTAACATTAACTACCTTGAAAGAAATGGGAGAAGTCTGTAGTCCAATTTAAATCTTTAAAAGTTTAAATAAAAACAGGACTCTCCAAACCTCTTTCTTAAAGGGGCACAGTTGGAAGGGAGGATTGATTCCAAGCTGGAACATGCATACCTGTATTATTGGTTGAGTAATATATGGATCAAGGTAAGGCATCAGTTTGCAGTAGACATCAGCTGTGCTTAGTTGGTGAGCTACCACGGTGATAAATCCCACAGCACCATAGCGTATCTATAGGTTGGGATGACACAGAAAGGGGGCTAAGAGGGAAAAAAAAGGCATGGATTCAACCACGTTCATAAAGAGTTCCACACTATCAAGATACCATGTTCATAAAGAGTTTCCCACTATTAACATCAACAAATGTTTCCCTTACAACACTACTGATACAGGGATTATACAAATGTTACTATCAGGTTGCCTCTGACTGTCCTGGGACATAAACTGAGCCAGGCGAACACTCTGACGTCATACTATTCCCACCCATAACTATGAACAATACCGTAAGGGGGCAAAAACAGGTCCCTCTTTCCTTGGGATTCAAACTCTTATGTTTTCAGTCAGGGCTGACGATGGGGGACACGTCCTCACTCACGAGACTGACTTAAAAACCACAGGACAGAGACTCGAGTCCCAGCAGCACACGGCAGACTGTGACCCCATGTCATCCACCTGACGGAGGTCCAGGGACGCACAGCCACCACACAGGGCAAGGAACGGCGAAGGCGTTTCTCCTCCAAGTCGCGGCTTGGATGAAGGGAATGATCTCACCTGACTGACACTCATTTACAGGCAAAGATCTGATCGTATCAAATTTGAATACTCATGAATTCATTCACAAGGCAATATGAATTGAGACTGAAAGGCAGAAAACATATGCTGCCCACTGTTAAAGAGTTAAGATGGAAGATTAAACCACAAAATTAAGTGAATATCTTTTCACATCTTTTAACTATTTTCGGTACGACACTTAACGTCAATGATTTCAACTAACTGAAGATTTAGGATAAAATTCACACAGCTAAACTAACTGGATTTAGAATAAAATTCAAACTTCTAAAAGCAAAACAACAACAAAAAAGCAAAAACCTATTAGTTCTGAGCATATGAAGACATCATCATTTAAAAAACACTGACGTCATAGGAGGTTCAGGCTAACAGGGAACTAAGACTTCTGCCACCACAGTGCCGATCCTACGGTGGAGTGAGATGCTCCCTTTGTCTTTCCCCTTTACAATCAGCACAACACCGAAAACTCAACAAAGGTGCCTCTGCCCAACACAACGAGGTGCAGAATTCAACTTACCTAGACGCCTAGAGGTGGGGGGACCGGAGCAAACAGGAAAGGTGGGCCCAGGGAATACACAGTGGAGACTGCAGTCTGCCCTCCGCCCACGGCAGCTGAGCTGCGGCCCCAGAGGCTCTGGCCTCCCCTGCAGCAGCACCGACAGCCTCCGGTGACCGGGCGGCAGCGGCACTGGGCCAGGACCCCGTCGCCCCAGTCACAGAGGCGCCCACAACTCCAGCCCCACACCTCCCGCCACCGCAGCAAAGCCCTCACACCTTGCAACACAAGGCCCAACAGAGACAGGCCTGCGCCCCCAGCTCTAGTCCACCCTCCCCTCATCCTGTGAGAGCAGTGCCAGGGACTCGGGAAAACCCTGCACGTGACCAAGGGCCCACTACCCTGATGCCCGGGCAACGATGCTAGCAACAGTGGCAGCGCAAGGCACACCACCACCAGGCAGCAGAGGTGGGAGCTTCAGGCTCCTCAAGACAACCAGAGGCAGCACGCACAAAGGAACTTTAAAAGTTAGGCTATAGTGCCACCTAACGGACAACAGAGAAAGACTACTAACTTCCAGCCTGCTGAACCAGAATCAAGAAGCCTTCACTATTTCCAAGGCACAGGAAGAGAAACACCCTCATCAAGCACCTGGAAGAACAACAGGAAGATTGTGTCACAAAAAGGAAAGGAAAATTCTCCAGAAACTAAAGCCACTGAGTACAGGGATCTGACAGAGGATTCCAGACAGCTGTCATGAGGACACTCAAAGAGCCACAGGAAAACTCCAGAGGCAGTCCAGTGAGCTCAGGAATGAAATTAACGAACAGAAGGGACACTTAACTAAAGAGACTAAAATGCAAGAAAGAAAGTTTGCGCTCATGACTCTGTCAGCGAGCAAGGACGGCTTCTGAGAAAGCAGAATGGCACCAGCACCTGAGAAGGACCACCCCCTTCAGTGACCATCCCACCCCGAAGGGTCAGAAGGCATCTTCTGAGGTCTTCCGGAGCCCCGCGTGGGGCTCAGCTTCTGTGACTGCGAGGAGCCGCCGAGTGTGCGCGAGGTGGTGGGCAGGTTTCCCCGCAGGAAAACAGGGAGTCGTTCTCCCGATTCACCAGAAAAACACTGACCTCCCGTCATCGCTGCAAGGAGGTCCCAGTGTCTCCGAAACGGAAACCTTTAAAGCCCATGCCTCTAGAATGAGAACACAAGGAGCCCCTTGTGCTGGGACTGGCGAGATACAGCCCTGAGCCTCTGCAGTGGGAGCACTGACTCTAAGCCTAGACGAGCAGAGAACTCGCCCTAGGGAGTATCAAGTAGTGAGAACCCCCACGAAGGAAACCACCTCAATACAAGACCCCGCATCACCCAACGCCAGCAGCACCCGGTGCAGGATGCCTCATCTGAACAACACACAAAGCAAAACCACAAACCCAGTCAGCAGCAGACAGGATCACCACCTCACTCAGCCTTGCCCCTCAGAGGAAAAACAAAGACACAAACAAACAGCACAAATCTCACCCTACATGAAGCTCACACCAACCACTGGACCAACCTTAGGCAGGCAGAAACCAAAAGAAAGAATTCACCCTCGAAGCCTGGGAAAAGGAAACCTCAAACACAGTAAGTTTAAGAAATAATCATGAAAAGGCAGACAAGTATCACACAAATGAAGGAACAAATTTAGAAACACAGAAGTCTAAACAACGAAGTTCACTCCAGTCCCTCAGTTGTGTCCGACTCTTTGCGACCCCATGGACTGCAGCACACCAGGCCTCCCTGTCCGTCACCAACTCCCGGACTTTACCCAAATCCATGTCATGGAGTCAGTGATGCCATCCAACCATCTCATCCTCTGTCATCCCCCTCTCCTTCTGCCTTCCATCTTTCCCAGCATCAGGGTCTTTTCAAATGAGTCAGCTCTTCGCATCACATGGCCAAAGTACTGGAGTTTCAGCTTCAACATTAGTCCTTCCAATGATATATATGTCATATATATACATATATAAATAGATGAAGCGGAAACTACAAATCAAAACTACAGTAAGATATCACCTCTCGCTGGTCAGAATGGCCATCGCCAAAAAGTCTACAAACAATAAATACAGCAGAGGGTGTGGAGAAAAGGGAACCCTCTTGTACTCTTGGCAGGAATGTAAATTGATATAGCCACTATGGAAGACAGTATGGAGATTCCTTTAAAAAAAAATCAGGAATAAAACCACCATTTAATCCAGCAATCCCACTCCTAGGCATATACCCTGAAGAAATCAGAATTGAAAAAGACACATGTACCTATGAGATGTTTTATATAAACCTCACAGTAAACACATGGACTGTAGCCTGTCAGGCTCCTCCGTCCATGGGATTCTCCAGGAATACTGGAGTGGGTGGCCATTCCCTTCTCCAGTGGATCTTCCCCACCCAGGGATCAAAGCAAGGTCTCCCGCATTGCAGGCAGATTCTTTACCATAGGGGACACCAAGGAAGCCCATGACATCCGTTATACGTGGAACCTAAAAACAAATGTTTCAAATTAACTGATCTGCAGAGCTGCAAGAGACGCACAGACTTAGACAATGAAGCTGTGGTTGCCACGGGGGAAGGACGGTGGAAGGCACAGGAGCCCGGGGTGGATCTGTGCACACTGCTATATCAGAAGCAGATGACCAACCACCGCACAGCACATGCAACTCTGCAATGTCATGCGGCAGCCTGGGCGGGAGGGGAGCTTAGGGGAGAATGGATGCGTGTATATGGACAGCTCAGGCCTTTGCTGTTCAGCTGAAGCGATCACAACATTGTTAATCGGCTACAACCCGATACAAGATAACAGGTTAAAAGAAAAAATAAGAGCCAACTATATATGCTGCCGCCGGGACACCTAACTCGGCTCTAAGGACAAACATAGGCTCAAAGAGAAGGGACAGAAGGCTCCAAATGACAGCCTAATCAGAGGAACGCAGCCATACTCACATCAAGTAAAACAGCCTTCAAGCCAAAAAAGGCAACAAAAGACAAAGATGAACAGCATGTAACGACAAACCGGACGATTCATCAGGAAGACATAACAGTGATTTATACACACACACACACACACACACACACACACACACACCCACCCAACTCAGGAGCACCACAACAAAGCAAGAGCGGACCGCAAGAGAGGAGCCAGGGGACTTTAACACCCCACTTACACCAGTGGATAGATCATCACCCAGAGACAAATAAACCCACACTTGTGAACAAGAGCACACGATATACAGTGGAGAAAGGCTGTCCCTTAAATAGCGCTGGAAAAACGGAACAACAAACGAAAACATAAACAGCATGCTCTCTGACAAAAGCCTTGGCAAAATCTTCAGATATGTCTCCTCAGACGAGAGAAACAAAAATAAACAAATGGGGCGACACCAAACTAAAAAGCTTCTGCACAAAACAAGATAGCTTGGGAGAAGCTATCTGCAAGTCATGGAGCTGATAAGGGGTTAATGTCAATATATATAAAGAACTCAGATAACTCAACAGCCAAAAAACAACAACCTGCAGCATAAATGGGCAGAGGAGCTGAATTTCTCCAAAGACATACAGTTGGCTGGCAGACACATGTCAAGATTTTCACCATCATTGATTATAAGGGAAATGAAATCAAAATCACAATGAGCTATCACCTCACACTGCCAAAAGACGAGAAACAGCAAGTGCTGGAAAGCACGTGTAGAAAAGGAAACCTTTTTCATACTGTAGAAGTGGAAATTGGAGGAGTCACTATGGAAAGCACTGTGGAGATTCCTCAACAAGTTAATAACAGAACTACCATAAGATCCAGCTATTTCTGGCTATTTGGTGTGCCACACATAAGTGATTTATCCAAACAATAAAACACTAATTCAAAAAGATATACGCACCTCTGCTCATTTGGGGATCTCCTGGTAGCTCAGAGGTTAAAGCTGTCTGCCTCCAATGCGGGAACCTGGGTTCAATTCCTGGGGGGAAGATCCCGCTGGAGAAGGAAATGGAATAACGCCACTGCCAGTATTCTTGCGCTGGGAATCCTGATGGAGAAGCCTGGTAGGCCTACCAGTCCATGGGGTCGCAAAGAGTCGAGCTGAACTGGAGCGACTTCATTTACTTACTTTTCTATGGCTCATTAATAGCCTTTATTGACAAATTTTGCTTTATTTTCCTATGCACCTGGAAACTCTGAATGCTTGGGAGGGATTGGGGGCAGGAGGAGCAAGGGGACGGCAGAGATGAAGATGCTGATGGCATACGAGCTCGATGGACGTGAGTCTGAGTGAACTGCGGAGTTGGTGATGGACAGGGAGGCCTGGCGTCTGACGATTAATGGGTGCAAAGAGTCGGAGCAGCGACTGAGCGACCTGAGACTGAACTGAACACTGGCAGTGTTGCAGCAGAAGCAGAAAATTACAATGGCTGTACACATGAAACTGGATGATGTTACAAACCAGGGCAGTTCCATAAAAAAATAAATTTAAGAAATGATTAAAAAAAAAGAATACTATTTTGTGGGCATATTACTTAAATAGGCAAGAGAAAAAATTGTTCAAAGGTATCTGTCTGCAGAGTTCCCCATTTCCATGTTTCTTCTAACACATGAGGGATTTTGTTATTCCATTAACGACCTGCCAGCTTTCTGAGACAGCCAACAAATAGGAAGAGCTGAGTGTTCCCTCTGACAACAGAAGAAATGAGGGCTGCCAAACGGCCACCGAAAACGCGTGCCCAA
>NW_017194825.1:0-20628 GCF_001704415.2 Capra hircus
GCTTCCTCTCTTGAGTGGAGACGGGTATGTCGGGGAACTTCTCGAGTTGGCAGCATGACTGTGAAAGACTCTTTGGAAGTTCGCAGAGGTCACGTGTGATTAGCCTCGAGACACCTCAGGGAAACGGGCCTCATCTCGCCTGGAGGAGAGAACCGCCTGGATTTTACCGAGTTGTGGCAGGTGCTCTCGACTTACGACGGGGACCTCAGGGACCCGCTCTGGTGACCACAGGAAAGGCCAGTCCCCATGCGAGTTGCTAGAGGGCCTTTCGCTATTCCACTCCCGTCGATGCCAGGGCCTAAGACCTTGTGTGGAGTCGGGGCCGGAATCTGAGGATTCCTCTCCAAGGCTGGCATGCATGTTGGGGTACTTCTGGAGTCTCCCAAGGGGAGTCAGTCCTCGTCTCGAGTGGGGGCATGCACGTGCGCTTTCCTCCCGTGCTGTAGCAGCAGTGTCACGCTTCCCTTCGCGTGGATCAAGGGACCTGTGGCTTTCCCTCAAGGCTTTCCCACGAGACTTTCCCACAGGGCCTCCCACGTGCCACCGTGGTGTGAGTCGATCCTTGGCGTGAAAGTCGAAGCAGTGCAGGGGAAAACAGGATCCTCTGGAATGGACTGAGATATCTGGGGAACTCTTGGAATGGTGGCACGACCCATGAGTTCTTCTCGCCTTTCCTGTGCAGTGGGCCTCCTCTTGAGAAGCTTCGGAAAACGTCGGGAATTCTATCCCGAGGAAGCAGGGAAGGATCCCTCATCTTTAGCTTGGAGGCGGAAACGGAGCTCCTCTGGATGTGGCGGGACCATCGTGCTTCCTCTGGAGTGGAGACGGTGTTGTCGCGGAACTTCTTGAGTTGCAGCTAAGGTGTGAAGGAACCTTTGGAAGTTCCAGAGGTTAGGTGTGATTAGCCTCGAGACGCCTCAGCGGAAATGGGCCTCATCTCGTCTGGAGGGGAGAACCTCCTGGATTTTCTCGAGTGTGGCAGGTGCTCTAGAATTACGACGGGGACCTCAGGACCCTCTCCGGTGTCCTGACGAAAAGGCCAGTCCCCATGCGAGTGTTCGATGGCCTCTCGGATTCCTTTCCCGTTGATGCCGGGGTCTGAGACCTTGTACGGAGTCGGTGCCGGAACCTGAGGATTCCTCTCCAGTGCTGACATGGATCTTGGGGTACTACTGGAGTCTCCGAGGGGAGTCAGTCCTCGTCTCGAGTGGGGGCATGCACGAGCGCTTTCCTCCCGAGCTGTAGCAGCAGTGTCACGCTTTCCTTCGCGTGAATCAAGGGATCTGTGGCTTTCCCTCAAGGCTTTCCCACGAGGCTTTCCCACAAGGCTGTCCCACGTACCACCGTGGTGTGAGTTGATCCTCGGCTTGAAAGTCGAGGCAGTGCAGGGAAAACAGGATTTCCTGGAATTGACTGAGACATCTGGGGGACTCTGGGAATGGTGGCATGACAGGGAGTTCCTCTCCCCTTTCCTGTGGAAGCGACTCCCGAGAATTCTTTCGCGATCACTCTGGGAAAGGATCCCTCCTCTCCAGCTATGAGACGGAAACGGGGGTTCCTCTGGATGTGGGCGGGACTCTCGTGCCTCCTCTCGAGTGGAGACGGGGTATGTCGGGGAACTTCTTGAGTTGCGGCAAGGGTGTGAAAGACCCTTTGGAATTTCCAGAGGTTAGGTGTGATTAGCCTCGAGACGCCCCAGCGGAAATGGGCCCATCTCTCCTGGAAGGGACAACCACCTGGATTTTCTCAAGTTGCGGTAGGTGCTCTCGACCTTTGATGGGGACCTCAGGGAACCGCTCTGGTGGACTGAGGAAAATGCCAGTCCCCATGCGAGTTGCACGGTGGCCTCTCAGGATTCCTCTCCCGTCGATGCCGGGGCCTAAGACCTTGTTTGGAGTCGGTGCCAGAACCAGAGGATTCCGCTCCAGTGCTGACATGGATCTTGGGGTACTTCTGGAGTCTCCCCAGGGGAGTCAGTCCTCGTCTCGAGTGGGGCATGCACGTGTGCTTTCCTCCCGAGCTGTAGCAGCAGTGTCACGCTTCCCTTCGCCTGGATCAAGGGATCTGTAGCTTTCCCCTCGAGGCTTTCCCAGGAGACTTTCCCACGAGGCTTTCCCACAGGGCTGTCCCACGTGCCACCGTGGTGAAAGTCGACCCTGGGCTTGAAAGTCGAGGCAGTGCAGGGAAAAAGAGGTTTCCCTGGAATGGACTGAGACATCTGGGGGACTCTGAGAATGGTGTCACGACCCTGGACTTCCCTCTCGCCTTTCCTGTGGAGAGCACCTCCTCTTGAGATGCAACGGAACACCGGAAATTCTTTCCCCACCACGCAGGGAAAGGATCCCTCCTCTCGAACTAGGGAGGCGGAAACGGGGCTCCTCTGGATGTGGGCGGGACTCTCGTACTTCCTCTCGGAGTGTCGACGGGTATGTCGGGGAACTTCTTGAGTTGCAGCAAGGGTGTGAAGGACCCTTTGGCAGTTCTAGAGGTTAGGTGTGATTAGCCCGAGATGCCTCAATGGAAATGGGCCTCATCTCGCCTGGAGGGGAGAAACTCCTGGATATTCTCGAGTTGCGGTAGGTGCTCTCGACTTACGATGGGGACCTCAGGGACCCGCTCTGGTGGCCTCAGGAAATTCCAGTCCCCATGCGAGTGGCTCGGGGACCTCTCCGGATTCCTCTCCCGTCGATGCCGGGGCCTCAGACCTTACGTAGAGTCGGTGCCGAAACCTGAGGATTCCTCTCCAGTGCTGACATGGATCTTGGTGTACTGCTGGAGTCTCCCCAGGGGAGTCAGTCCTCGTCTCGGTTGAGGGCATGCACGTGCGCTTTCCTCCCCAGCTGTAGCAGCAGTGTCGCGCTTCCCTTCGCGTGGATCAAGGTATCTGTGGCTTTCCCCTCGAGGCTCTCCCACGAGGCTTTCCGACGAGGCTTTGCCACAGGGCTGTCCCACGTGCCACAGTGGTGTGAGTCGATCCTCGGCTTGAAAGTCGAGTCAGTGCAGGGAAACAGGTTTCCCTGGAATGGACTGAGACATCTGGGGGACTCGGAGAATGGTGGCATGTCCCTGGAGTTCCTCTCGCCTTTCCTGTGGAGAACGCCTCCTCTTGAGATGCGACGGGAACGCCGGGAATTCTTTCCCGACCTCGCAGGGAAAGGATCCCTCCTCTCGAGCTATGAGGCGGAAACGGGGCTCCTCTGGATGCGGGAGGAACTATCGTGCTTCCACTTGAGTGGAGACGGGTATGTCGGGGAACTTCTTGATTTGCTGCAAGGGTGTGAAGGACCCTTTGGAAGTTCCAGAGTTTAAGTGTGCTTAGCCTTGAGATGTGTCAGCGGAAATAGGCTTCATTTTGCCTGGAGGGGAGGAAGCGCACATGCATGCCCCCACTCGAGACGAGCACTGACTCCCCTGGGGAGACTCCAGAAGTCCCCCAGAATCCATGTCAGCACTGGAGAGGCATCCTCAGGTTCCGGCACCGACTCCACACAAGATCTTAGGCCCTGGCATCGACGGGAGGGGAAGGCCGAGAGGCCCCCGAGCAACTCCCATGGGGACTGGCCTTTCCTGAAGCCACCAGAGCGGGTCCCTGAGGTCCCCGTCGTAAGTCAAGAGCACCTGCCGCAACTCGAGGAAGTACAGGAGGTTCTCCCCTCCAGGCGAGATGAGGCCCATTTCCGCTGAGGCGTCTTGAGGCTAATCACATCTAAGATCTGGAACTTCCAAAGGGTCCCTCACAGCCTTCCTGCAACTCCTGAAGTTGCCCGACATACCCGTCTCCATTCGAGAGGAAGCGCGAGAGTCCTGCCCACAACCAGAGGAGCCCCATTTCCGGCTCCTAGCTCGAGAGGAGGAATCCTTTCCCTGAGTGGGGGGGAAATAATTCCCGGCGTTCCTGTCGCTACTCAAGAGGAGGCGCTCTCGACAGGAAAGTCGAGAGGAACCCCCAGTCGTGCCACCATTCCCAGAGTCCCCCAGAAATCTCAGTCCATTCCAGGGAAACCTGTTTTCCCTGCACTGCCTCTACTTTCAAGCCGAGGATCGACTCACACCACGGTGGTACGTGGGACAGCCCTGTGGGAAAGCCTCGAGGGAAAGCCACAGATCCCTTGATCCACGGGAAGGGCAGCGCTACACTGCAGCTACTGCTCGGGAGGAAAGCGCACGTGCATGCCCCCACTCGAGACGAGGACTGACTCTCCTGGGGAGACTCCAAAAGTAACCCAAGATCCATGTCAGCACTCGAGAGGAATCCTCAGGTTCCGGCACCGAGTCCAAACAAGATCTTAGTCCCCGGCTTCGACGGGAGAGGAATCCTGAGCGGCCCCCGAGCAACTCGCATGGGGACTGGGATTTCCTGAGGCCACAAGAGCGGGTCCCTGATGTCCCCGTCGTAAGTCGAGAGCACCTGCCGCAACTCCAGAAAATCCAGGAGGTTCTCCCCTCCAGGCGAGATCAGGCCCATTTTCGCTGAGGCCTCTCGAGGCTAATCACAACTAACCTCTGGAACTTCCAAAGGGTCCTTCACACCCTTGCTGCAATTCAAGAAGTTCCCCGACATACCGTCTTCACTCGAGAGGAAGTACAGGAGTCCGCACACATCCAGAGGAGCCCCGTTTCCGCCTCCTAGCTCGAGAGGAGGGATCCTTTCCCTGCGTGCTCGGGAAAGAATTCCCGGCGTTCCCGTCGCATCTCAAGAGCAGGCGCTCTCCACAGGATAGGCGAGAGGAACTCCAAGTTCGTGCCACCATTCCCAGAGTCCCCCAGATGTCTCAGTCCATTCCAGGGAAACCTGTTTTCCCTGCACTGCCTCGACTTTCAAGCCGAGGATCGACTCACACCACTGTGGCACGTGGGACAGCCATGTAGGAAAGCCTCGTGGAAAAGCCTCATGGGAATGCCTCGAAGGAAAGCCCCTGATCCCTTGATCCACGCGAAGGGAAGCGTGACACTGCTGCTACAGCTCGGGAGGAAAACGCACGTGCATGCCCCCTCTCGAGACGTAGACTGACTCCCCTGGGGAGACTCCAGTAGTACCCCAAGATCCATTTCAGCACTGGAGAGGAATGCTCAGGTTCCAGCACCGACTCCACACAAGATCCTCAGCCCCGGCATCGAAGGGAGAGGAATCCCGAGAGGCCCCCGTGCAACTCGCATGGGGACTGGCCTTTCCTGAGGCCACCAGAGCGGGTCCCTGAGGTCCCGGTCGTAAGTCGAGAGCACCTGCCGCAACTCGAGAAAATCCAGGAGGTCCTCAACTCCCGGCGAGATGAGGCCCATTTCCGCTGAGCCGTCTCGAGGCTAATCACACCTAACCTTTGGAACTTCGTAAGGGTCCTTCACACCCTTGCTGCAACTCAAGAAGTTCCCCGACATAACCGTCTCCACTCGAGAGGAAGCACGAGAGTCCCGCCCACATCCAGAGGAGCCCCGTTTCCGCCTCCTAGCTCGAGAGGTGGGATGCTTTCCCTGCGTGGTCGGGAAAGATTTCCCGGCATTTCCGTCGCATCTCAAGAGGAGGCGCTCTACACAGAAATGGCAAGAGGAACTCCAGGGTCCTGCCACCATTCCCAGAGTCCCCCAGATATCTCAGTCCATTCCAGGGAAACCTGTTTTCCCTGCACTTCCTCGACTTTCAAGCCGAGGATCGACTCACACCACAGTGGCACGTGGGACAGCCCTGTGGGAAAGCCTCGTGGGAAAGCCTCGAGGGAAAGACACAGATCCCTTGATCCACGTGAAGGGAAGCACGACACCGCTGCTACAGCTCGGGAGGAAAGCGCACGTGCATGCCCCAACTCGAGACGAGGACTGACTCCCCTGGGGAGACTCCAGAAGTACCCCAAGATCCACGTAAGCACTGGAGAGGAATCCTCAGGTTTCGGCACCCACTCCACACAATATCTTAGGCCCCTGCATCGACGGGAGAGGAATCCCGAGAGGTCCCTGAGCATCTCGCATGGGGACTGGCCTTTCCTGAGGCCACCAGAGCGGGTCCCTGAGGTCCCCGTCGTAAGTCGAGAGCACCTGCCACAACTCGAGAAAATCCAGGAGGTTCTCCCATCCAGGCGAGATGAGGCCCACTTTCGCTGAGGCGTTTCGAGGCTAATCACACCTAACCTCTGGAACGTACAAAGGGTCCTTCACACCCTTGCTGCAACTCAAGAAGTTCCCCGACATACCCGTCTCCACTCGAGTGGAAGCACGAGAGTCCCGCCCACATCCAGAGGAGCCCCGTTTCCGCCTCCTAGCTTGAGAGGAGGGATCCTTCCCCTGCGTGGTCGGGAAAGAATTCCTGGCGTTCCCGTCGCATCTCAAGAGGAGGCGCTCTCCACAGGAAAGGCGAGAGGAACCTCAGGGTCGTGCCACCATTCCCAGAGTCCCCCAGATGTCTGCGTCCATTCCAGGGAAACCTGTTTTCCCTGCACTGCCTCGACTTTCAAGCCGAGGATCGACACACACCACGGTGCAACGTAGGACAGCCCTGTGGGAAAGCCTCGAGGGCAAGCCTCGTGGGAAAGCCTCGAGGGAATGCCACAGATCCCTTGATCCACGCGAAGGGAAGCAAGACACTGCTGCTACAGCTAGGGAGGAAAGCGCACGTGCATGCCGCCACTCAAGAGGAGGACTGACTCCCCTGGGGAACTCCAGAAGTACCGCAAGATCCATGTCAGCACTGGAGAGGAATCCTCAGGTTCCGGCACCGACTCCACACAAGATCTTAGGCCCCGGCTTCGACGGGAGAGGAATCCTGAGTGGCCCCCGAGCAACTCGCATGGGGACTGGGATTTCCTGAGGCCAGCAGAGCGGGTCCCTGAGGTCCCCGTCGTAAGTCGAGAGCACCTGCCGCAACTCGACAAAATCCAGGTGGTTCTCCCTTCCAGATGAGAAGAGGGCCATTTCCGCTGAGGCGTCTTGAGGCTAATCACAACTAACTTCTGGAACTTCCAAAGGGTCCTTCACACCCTTGCTGCAACTCAAGAAATTCCCCCGATTACCCGTCTCCACTCGAGAGGAAGCACGAGAGTCCCGCCCACATCCAGAGGAGCCCCGATTCCGCCTCCTAGCTCGAGAGGCGGGATCCTTTCCCTGCGTGTTTGGGAAAGAATTCCCGGCATTCCCGTCGCATCTCAACAGGAGGCCCTCTCCACAGGAAAGGCGAGAGGAACTCCAGTGTCGTGCCACCATTCCCAGAGTCCCCCAGATGTCTCAGTCCATTCCAGGGAAACCTGCTTTCCCTGGAATGCCTCGACTTCAAGCCGAGGATCAACTCACACCACGGGGGTACGTGGGACAGCCCTGCGGGAAAGCCTCGTGGGAAAGCCTCGTGGGAAACCCTCGAGGGAAAGCCACAGATCCCTTGATCCACGCGAAGGGAAGCCTGACACTGCTGTTACAGCTCGGGAGGAAAGCGCACGTGCATGCCCCCACTCGAGACGAGGACTGACTCCCCTGGGGAGACTCCAGAAGTACCCCAAGATCCATGTCAGCACTGGAGAGGAATCCTCAGGTTCTGGCACCGACTCCACACAAGGTCTTAGGCCCCGGCATTGACGGGAGAGGAATCCCGAGAGGCCCCCGAGCAACTCGCAAGGGGACTAGCCTTTCCTGAGGTCACCAGAGAATGTCCCTGAGGTCCCCGTCGTAAGTCAAGAGCACCTGCCACAACTCGAGAAAATCCAGGAGGTTCTCCCCTCCAGGCGAGATGAGGCCCATTTCCGCTGAGGCGTCTTGAGTCTAATCGCATCTAAGATCTGGAACTTCCAAAGGGTCCTTCACACCTTTGCTGCAACTCAAGAAGTTCCCTGACATACCCGTCTCCACTCGAGAGGAAGCACGAGAGTCCCGGCCACATCCAGAGTAGCCCCGTTTCTGCCTCCTAGCTCGAGAGGAGGTATCCTTTCCCTGAATGGTCGGGAAAGAATTCCGGGCATTCCCGTCACAATTCAAGAGCAGTCGCTCTCCACAAGAAAGGCGAGAGGAACTCCAGGGTCGTGCCTCCATTCCCAGCGTCCCCCAGATGTCTCAGTCCATTCCAAGGAAACCTGTTTTCCCTGCACTGCGTCGACTTTCAAGCCGAGGATCGACTCACACCACGGTGGCACGTGGGACAGCCCTGTGGGAAAGCCTCGTGAGAAAGCCTCGTGGGAAACCCTCGAGGGAAAGGCACAGATCCCTTGATCCACTGGAAGGGAAGGGCGACACTGTTGCTACAGCTTGGGAGGAAAGCGCACGTGCATGCCCCCACTCGAGACAAGGACTGACTCCCCTGGGGAGACTTCAGAAGTACCCCAAGATCCATGTCAGCACTGGAGAGGAATCCTCAGCTTCCGGCACCGCCTCCACACAAGGTCTTAGGGCCCAGAATCGTCGGGAGAGGAATCCCGAGAGGACCCCAAGCAACTCGCAGGGGGCTGGCCTTTCCTGAGGCTGCCAGAGCGGGTCCCTGAGGTCCCCGTCTTAAGTCAAGAGCACCTGCCGCAACTCGAGAAAATCCAGGAGGTTCTCCCCTCCAGGCGAGATGAGGCCCATTTCAGCTGAGGCTTCTCGAGGCTAATCACACCTAACCTCTGGAACTTCCAAAGGGTCCTTCACACCCTTGCTGCAACTCAAGAAGTTCCCCGATATACCCGTCTCCACTGGAGAGGAAGCACGAGAGTCCCGCCCACATCCAGAGGAGCCCCGTTTCCGCCTCATAGCTGGAGAGGAGGGATCCTTTCCCTGCGTGGTCTGGAATGAATTCCCGGCGTTCCCGTCGCTTCTCAAGATGAGGTGCTCTCCACAGGAAAGGCGAGAGGAACTCCAGGGTCGTGCCACCATTCCCAGAGTCCCCCAGATGTCTCAGTCCATTCCAGGGAAACCTGTTTTCCCTGCACTGCCTCGACTTTCAAGCCGAGGATCGACTCACACCACGGTGGCACGTGGGACAGCCCTGTGGGAAAGCCTCGTGGGAAAGCCTCGTGGGAAAGCCTCGAGGGAAAGCCACTGATCCCATGATCCACGCGACGGGAGGGTGACACTGCTGCTACAACGCGGGAGGAAAGCGCACGTGCATGCCCCCACTGAGAGGATGACTGACTCCCCTGGGGAGATTCCAGAAGTACCCTAAGATCCATGTCAGCACTGGAGAGGAATCCTCAGGTTCCAGCACCGAGTCCACACAAGGTCTTAGGCCCTGGCATCGAAGGGAGAGGAATCCCAAGAGGCCCCCGAGCTACTCGCATGGGGACCGGCCTTTCCTGAGGCCACCAGAGCGGGTCCCTGAGGTCCCCGTCTTAAGTCGAGAGCACCTGCAGCAACTCGAGAACATCCAGGAGGTTCTCCCCTCCAGGCGAGATGAGGCCCATTTCCGTTGAGGCGTCTCGAGGCTAATCACACCTAACCTCTGGAACTTCCAAAGGGTCCTTCACACCCTTGCTGCAACTCAAGAAGTTCCCCGACATACCCGTCTCCACTCGAGTGGAAGCTCGAGAGTCCCGCCCACATCCAGAGGAGCCCCGTTTCCGCCACCTAGCTTGAAAGGAGGGATCCATTCCCTGCGTGGTCGGCAAAGAATTCCCGGCTTTCCCATCGCATCTCAAGAGGAGGCGCTCTCCACAGGAAAGGCGAGGGGAACTCCAAGGTCGTGCCACCATTCTCAGAGTCTCCCAGATATCTCAGTCCATTCCCGGGAAACCTGTTTTCCCTGCACTGCCTCGACTTTCAAGACGAGGATCGACTCACACCACGGTAGGCACGTGAGACAGCCCTGTGGGACAGCCTCGTGGGAAAGCCTCGTGGGAAAACCTCGAGGGAAAGCCACAGATCCCTTGATCCAAGCGAAGGGAAGCGTGACACTGCTGCTACAGCTTGAGAGGAAAGCGCACGTGCAGGCCCCCACTCGAGACGAGGACTGACTCCCCTGGGGAGACTCCAGAAGTACCCCAAGTTCCATGTCAGCACTGGAGAGGCATCCTCAGGTTCCGGCACCGATCACACACAAGGACTTAGGCCCCGGCATCAACAGGGGAGGAATCCCGAGAGGCCCCCGTGCGACTCACATGGGGACTGTCTTTCTTGAAGCCACCAGAGAGGGTCCCAGAGGTCCCCGTTGTAAGTCAAGAGCACCTGCCGCAACTCGAGAAAATCCAGGAGGGTCTCCCCTCCAGGCGAGATGAGGCCCATTTCCCCTGAGGCGTCTCGAGGCTAATCACACCTAACTTCTGGAACTTCTAAAGGGTCCTTCACACCCTTGCTGCAACTCAAGAAGTTCCCCGATATACCCGTCTCCACTGGAGAGGAAGCACGAGAGTCCCGCCCACATCCAGAGGAGCCCCGTTTCCGCCTCATAGCTGGAGAGGAGGGATCCTTTCCCTGCGTGGTCTGGAAAGAATTCCCGGCGTTCCCGTCGCATCTCAAGATGAGGTGCTCTCCACAGGAAAGGCGAGAGGAACTCCAGGGTCGTGCCACCATTCCCAGAGTCCCCCAGATGTCTCAGTCCATTCCAGGGAAACCTGTTTTCCCTGCACTGCCTCGACTTTCAAGCCGAGGATCGACTCACACCACGGTGGCACGTGGGACAGCCCTGTGGGAAAGCCTCGTGGGAAAGCCTCGTGGGAAAGCCTCGAGGGAAAGCCACTGATCCCATGATCCACGCGACGGGAGGGTGACACTGCTGCTACAACGCGGGAGGAAAGCGAACGTGCATGCCCCCACTCGAGACGAGGACTGACTCCCCTGGGGAGACTCCAGAAGTACCCCAAGACTCATGTCAGCACTGGAGAGGAATCCTCAGGTTCTGGCCCCGACTCCACACAAGGTCTTAGGGCCCGGCATCGACGGGAGAGGAATCCCGAGAGGCCCCCAAGCAACTCACAGGGGCACTGGCCGTTCCTGAGGCCACCAGAGCGGGTCCCTGAGGTCCCCATCATAAGTCAAGAGCACGTGCCGCAACTCGAGAAAATCCAGGAGGTTCTCCCCTCCAGGCGAGATGAGGCGCATTTCCGCTGAGGTGTCTCGAGGCTAATCACACCTAACCTCTGGAACTTCTAAAGGGTTCTTCACACCCTTGCTGCAACTCAAGAAGTTCCCCGACATACACTTCTGCACTCGAGAGGAAGCACGAGAGGCCCGCCCACATCCAGAGGAGCCCCGCTTCCACCTCATAGCTCGAGAGGAGGGATCCTTTCCCTGAGTGTTCGGGAATGAATTCCCGGACTTGCCATAGCAGCTCAAGAGGGGGCGCTCTCCACAGGAAAGGCGAGAGGAACTCCAGGGTCGTTCCACCATTCCCAGAGTCCCCCAGATGTCTCAGTTCACTCCAGGGAAACCTGTTTTCCCTGCACTGCCTCGACTTTCAAGCCGAGGATCGACTCACACCACGGTGGCACGTGGGACAGCCCTGTGGGAAAGCCTCGTGGGAAAGCCTCGTGGGAATGCCTCGAGGGAAAGTCACAGGTCCCTTGATCCACACGAAGGGAAGCGTGACACTGCTGCTACAGCTCGGGAGGAAAGCGCACGTGCATGCCCCCACTCGAGACGAAGACTGACTCCCCTGGGGAGACTCCAGAAGTACCGCAGGATCCATATCAGCACTGGAGAGGAATCCTCAGCTTCCGGAACCGCCTCCACACAAGGTCTTAGGGCCCGGAATCGTCGGGAGAGGAATCCCGAGAGGACCCCAAGCAACTCGCAGGGGGACTGGCCTTTCCTGAGGCTGCCAGAGCGGGTCCCTGAGGTCCCCGTCTTAAGTCAAGAGCACCTGCCGCAACTCGAGAAAATTCAGGAGGTTCTCCGCTCCAGGCGAGATGAGGCCCATTTCAGCTGAGGCTTCTCGAGGCTAATCACACCTAACCTCTGGAACTTCCAAAGGGTCCTTCACACCCTTGCTGCAACTCAAGAAGTTCCCCGATATACCCGTCTCCACTGGAGAGGAAGCACGAGAGTCCCGCCCACATCCAGAGGAGCCCCGTTTCCGCCTCATAGCTGGAGAGGAGGGATCCTTTCCCTGCGTGGTCTGGAATGAATTCCCGGCGTTCCCGTCGCTTCTCAAGATGAGGTGCTCTCCACAGGAAAGGCGAGAGGAACTCCAGGGTCGTGCCACCATTCCCAGAGTCCCCCAGATGTCTCAGTCCATTCCAGGGAAACCTGTTTTCCCTGCACTGCCTCGACTTTCAAGCCGAGGATCGACTCACACCACGGTGGCACGTGGGACAGCCCTGTGGGAAAGCCTCGTGGGAAAGCCTCGTGGGAAAGCCTCGAGGGAAAGCCACTGATCCCATGATCCACGCGACGGGAGGGTGACACTGCTGCTACAACGCGGGAGGAAAGCGCACGTGCATGCCCCCACTGAGAGGATGACTGACTCCCCTGGGGAGATTCCAGAAGTACCCTAAGATCCATGTCAGCACTGGAGAGGAATCCTCAGATTCCAGCACCGACTCCACACAAGGTCTTAGGCCCTGGCATCGAAGGGAGAGGAATCCCAAGAGGCCCCCGAGCTACTCGCATGGGGACCGGCCTTTCCTGAGGCCACCAGAGCGGGTCCCTGAGGTCCCCGTCTTAAGTCGAGAGCACCTGCAGCAACTCGAGAACATCCAGGAGGTTCTCCCCTCCAGGCGAGATGAGGCCCATTTCCGTTGAGGCGTCTCGAGGCTAATCACACCTAACCTCTGGAACTTCCAAAGGGTCCTTCACACGCTTGCTGCAACTCAAGAAGTTCCCCGACATACCAGTCTCCACTCGAGAGGAAGCACGAGGGTCCCGCCCACATCCAGAGGAGCCTGGTTTCCACCTCGTAGCTTGAGATTAGGGATTCCTTTCCTGCTTCGTCTGGAAAGATTTCCCGGCTTTCCCGTCGCATCTCAAGAAGAGGCGCTCTCAATAGGAAAGGCGAGAGAAACCCCAGTGTCGTGCCACAATTCCAAGGGACCCCCATATGTCTCAGTCCATTCCAGAGGAACTTGTTTTCCCTGCACTGCCTCTTCTTTCACGCCGAGGATCCTCTCACTCCACCATGGCATGTCCCACGTGGGACAGCCCTGTGGGAAAGCCTCTTCGGAAAGCCTCGAGGGAAAGCCACAGATCCCTTGATACCCGCGACGGGAAGTGTGACACTGCTGCTACAGTTCGTGAGGAAAGCTCACGTGCATGCCCCCACACGAGATGAGCACTGACTCCCCAAGAGAGACTCCAGAAGTACCCCAAGATCCATGTCAGCACTGGAGAGGAAACCTCAGGTTCCAGCCCCGACTCCACACAAGGTCTTAGGCCCCGACATCGAAGGGAGAGGAGTCCCGAAAGGCCCCCTTGCAACTCCCATGGGCACTGGCCTTTCCTGAGGCCACCAGAGCGGGTCCCTGTGGTCCCCGTCGTAACTCGAGAGACCCTGTCCCAACTCTAGAAAATCCAGGAGGTTCTCCCCTCCAGGCGAGATGAGGCCCATTTCCGCTGAGGCGTCTCGAGGCTAATCACTCCTAACCTCTGGAACTTCCAAAGGGTCCTTCACACCCTTGCTGCAACTCAAGAAGTTCCCCGACATACCCGTCTCCACTCGAGTGGAAGCTCGAGAGTCCCGCCCACATCCAGAGGAGCCCCGTTTCCGCCACCTAGCTTGAAAGGAGGGATCCATTCCCTGCGTGGTCGGCAAAGAATTCCCGGCTTTCCCATCGCATCTCAAGAGGAGGCGCTCTCCACAGGAAAGGCGAGGGGAACTCCAAGGTCGTGCCACCATTCTCAGAGTCTCCCAGATATCTCAGTCCATTCCCGGGAAACCTGTTTTCCCTGCACTGCCTCGACTTTCAAGACGAGGATCGACTCACACCACGGTGGCACGTGAGACAGCCCTGTGGGACAGCCTCGTGGGAAAGCCTCGTGGGAAAACCTCGAGGGAAAGCCACAGATCCCTTGATCCAAGCGAAGGGAAGCGTGACACTGCTGCTACAGCTTGAGAGGAAAGCGCACGTGCAGGCCCCCACTCGAGACGAGGACTGACTCCCCTGGGGAGACTCCAGAAGTACCCCAAGTTCCATGTCAGCACTGGAGAGGCATCCTCAGGTTCCGGCACCGATCACACACAAGGACTTAGGCCCCGGCATCAACAGGGGAGGAATCCCGAGAGGCCCCCGTGCGACTCACATGGGGACTGTCTTTCTTGAAGCCACCAGAGAGGGTCCCAGAGGTCCCCGTTGTAAGTCAAGAGCACCTGCCGCAACTCGAGAAAATCCAGGAGGGTCTCCCCTCCAGGCGAGATGAGGCCCATTTCCCCTGAGGCGTCTCGAGGCTAATCACACCTAACTTCTGGAACTTCTAAAGGGTCCTTCACACCCTTGCTGCAACTCAAGAAGTTCCCCGATATACCCGTCTCCACTGGAGAGGAAGCACGAGAGTCCCGCCCACATCCAGAGGAGCCCCGTTTCCGCCTCATAGCTGGAGAGGAGGGATCCTTTCCCTGCGTGGTCTGGAAAGAATTCCCGGCGTTCCCGTCGCATCTCAAGATGAGGTGCTCTCCACAGGAAAGGCGAGAGGAACTCCAGGGTCGTGCCACCATTCCCAGAGTCCCCCAGATGTCTCAGTCCATTCCAGGGAAACCTGTTTTCCCTGCACTGCCTCGACTTTCAAGCCGAGGATCGACTCACACCACGGTGGCACGTGGGACAGCCCTGTGGGAAAGCCTCGTGGGAAAGCCTCGTGGGAAAGCCTCGTGGGAAAGCCTCGAGGGAAAGCCACTGATCCCATGATCCACGCGACGGGAGGGTGACACTGCTGCTACAACGCGGGAGGAAAGCGAACGTGCATGCCCCCACTCGAGACGAGGACTGACTCCCCTGGGGAGACTCCAGAAGTACCCCAAGACTCATGTCAGCACTGGAGAGGAATCCTCAGGTTCTGGCCCCGACTCCACACAAGGTCTTAGGGCCCGGCATCGACGGGAGAGGAATCCCGAGAGGCCCCCAAGCAACTCACAGGGGCACTGGCCGTTCCTGAGGCCACCAGAGCGGGTCCCTGAGGTCCCCATCATAAGTCAAGAGCACGTGCCGCAACTCGAGAAAATCCAGGAGGTTCTCCCCTCCAGGCGAGATGAGGCGCATTTCCGCTGAGGTGTCTCGAGGCTAATCACACCTAACCTCTGGAACTTCTAAAGGGTTCTTCACCACCCTTGCTGCAACTCAAGAAGTTCCCCGACATACACTTCTGCACTCGAGAGGAAGCACGAGAGGCCCGCCCACATCCAGAGGAGCCCCGCTTCCACCTCATAGCTCGAGAGGAGGGATCCTTTCCCTGAGTGGTCGGGAATGAATTCCCGGACTTGCCATAGCAGCTCAAGAGGGGGCGCTCTCCACAGGAAAGGCGAGAGGAACTCCAGGGTCGTTCCACCATTCCCAGAGTCCCCCAGATGTCTCAGTTCACTCCAGGGAAACCTGTTTTCCCTGCACTGCCTCGACTTTCAAGCCGAGGATCGACTCACACCACGGTGGCACGTGGGACAGCCCTGTGGGAAAGCCTCGTGGGAAAGCCTCGTGGGAATGCCTCGAGGGAAAGTCACAGGTCCTTGATCCACACGAAGGGAAGCGTGACACTGCTGCTACAGCTCGGGAGGAAAGCGCACGTGCATGCCCCCACTCCGAGACGAAGACTGACTCCCCTGGGGAGACTCCAGAAGTACCCGCAGGATCCATATCAGCACTGGAGAGGAATCCTCAGCTTCCGGAACCGCCTCCACACAAGGTCTTAGGCCCGGAATCGTCGGGAGAGGAATCCCGAGAGGACCCCAAGCAACTCGCAGGGGGACTGGCCTTTCCTGAGGCTGCCAGAGCGGGTCCCTGAGGTCCCCGTCTTAAGTCAAGAGCACCTGCCGCAACTCGAGAAAATTCAGGAGGTTCTCCGCTCCAGGCGAGATGAGGCCCCATTTCAGCTGAGGCTTCTCGAGGCTAATCACACCTAACCTCTGGAACTTCCAAAGGGTCCTTCACACCCTTGCTGCAACTCAAGAAGTTCCCCGATATACCCGTCTCCACTGGAGAGGAAGCCACGAGAGTCCCGCCCACATCCCAGAGGAGCCCCGTTTCCGCCTCATAGCTGGAGAGGAGGCATCCTTTCCCTGCGTGGTCTGGAATGAATTCCCGGCGTTCCCCGTCGCTTCTCAAGATGAGGTGCTCTCCACAGGAAAGGCGAGAGGAACTCCAGGTGTCGTAGCCACCATTCCCAGAGTCCCGGCCCCAGATTCTCACGCTCCACTTCCAGGGAAACCTGTTTTCGCCTGCGACGCTGCTCGACTTTCAAGCCGAGGCATCGACTCAACAGCCACGTCGGTGCACGTGGGACAGCCCTGTGGAAAGCCTCGTGGGAAACCTCAGTGGGAAAGCTCTCGAGGGAAAGCCTTGATCCATGATCACGCCGACGGGAGGGTGACAACTTGCTGCTACAACGCGCGGAGAAACGCGCACGTGCATGCCCCCAGCTAGCAGGATGACTGACCTCCCCTGGGGAGATTCGCAGAAGTACCCGCTAAGATCCATGTCAGCCTGCGAAGAGGAATCCTCAGATTCAGCACCGGACTCCCAAACACAAGGTCTTAGCGCCCTGCGGCCATCGAAGGAGAGGAATGCCCTAAGAGGCCCCCGAGCTACTCGCATGGGACGGCTCCTTTCCTGAGCCACCAGAGCGGTCCACTGAGGTCCCCGTTTACAGTCAGAGCACCTGCAGCCAACTCGAGAACATCCAGGAGGTTCTCCCCTCCAGGCGAGATGAGGCCCATTTCCTTGAGGGCGTTCTCGAGGCTAATCACACCTAACCTATGAACTTCCAAGGGTCCTTCACACGCTTGTGCCAACTGCAAGAAGTTCCCGACGAAATACCAGTCTCCAACTCGAAGAGGAAGCACGAGGAGTCCCGCCACATCAGAGGAGCCTGTTTTCCAAGCGCTCGTAGCTTTGAGATTAGGGATTCCTTTTCCTGGGCTTCGTCTGGAAAGATTTCCCGGCTTTCCGCGTCGCATCTCAGTAAGAGCGCTCTCAATTAGCGAAAGGCGAGAGAAACCCCAGTGTCGCCCCCCCCGTGCCACAAATTCAAGCGGACCCATATTGTTATTTTTTCGTCTCAGTCCAATTCACAGAGGAAACTTTGTTTTCCCTGCCCACTGCCTCTTCTTTCACGCCGAGGAATCCTCTTCACTCCACCAGTGGCATAGTCCCACGTGGGACAAGCGCCTGTGGAAAAGCCTCTGCGAAAGCCTCGCAGGCAAAGCCACAGATCCCTTGATACGCCGACGCGGAAGTGTGGACCACTGGCTGCTACAGTTCGTGAGGAAACTCACGTGCATGCCCCGCACACGAGAGTTGAGCACTGACTCCTCCAAGAGAGACTCCAGAAGTACCCCAAGATCCATGTTCAGCCACTGGGATGAGAAAGCCTCAAGGTTCGCAGCCCGACTCCACAACAAGCGTCTTAGGGCCCGACATCGAAGGCGAGCAGGAGTCCCCGAAAGGCCCCCTTCGCAACTCCCATGGGCACTGCCTATTCCTGAGGGCCCCACACGAGCGTGGTCCTGTGTCGTTCCCGTACGTAAACTCGACTTAGACCCTGTCCATCTGCTAGAAATCCAGGAGGTTCTCCCCTCCAGGCCGAGATTGAGCCCATTTCCGGCGTGAGGCGTCTCGAGGCTAATCACTCCTAACTGCTCGAACTTCCAAAGGGTCCTTCACACGCCTTGCTTGCAACTCAAAGAAGTTCCCGCGACTACCCGTCTCCACTCGAGTGGAAGCTCGAGGAGTCCGCCCACATCCAGAGGAGCCCCGTTTCCCACCGCTAGCTTGAAGGAGGATCCTTGTTTTTTCCCCGTGCTGGTCGGCAAAGATTCCCGCGCTTTCCCATCGCATCTCAAGGAGGAGGCGCTCTCCACACGGAAGCGAGGAGCGGAAACTTCCAAGGTCGGCAGCCATTCTCAAGAGTCTGCCGCAGATATCTCAGTCCATTCGCGGGAACTGTTTCTCGGCTGGCACATGCCTCGACTTTCAACGACGAGGATCGACTCACACAACGCTGCGCACGTGAGACACGCCCTGTGGGACAGGCCTCGTGGGAAAGCCCTCGTGGGAAAACCTCGATGGGAATAGCCACGATCCCTTGTCCACAAGGCGAAGGGAAGCGTGACACTGCTGCTACACGCTTGAGAGGAAAGCCACGTGCAGGCCCCCCATCGAGACGAGATGACTTCCCGCTGGGGAGACTCCAGAAGTACGCCCAAGTTCCATGTCAGGCACTGGAGAGCCATCCCTCAAGGTTGCCGCGCACCGATCACGACACAAGGACTTAGGCCCGGGCAATCACAGCGGAAGGAATGCCGAGAGGCCCCCGTGGCGACTCAACATGGGGACTGTCTGTTCTTGAAGCCACCAGAGAGGGTCCAGAGGTCCCCGTTGTAACGTCAAGAGCACCTGCCGCACTCGAGAAAATGCCAGAGGTCTCCCTCCAGGCGAGATGAGGCCCATTTCCCTGAGGGCTTGGTCTCCGAGGCTGAATCACACCCTAACTTCTGGAAGCTTCTAAAAGGGTCCCTTCCACACCCGTTGCTGCAACTCAAGAGTTCCGCCGATATAACCCGTCTCCACTGGAGCAGGAAGCACAGAGTACCGCCGCACATCCAGGAGGAGCCCGCGTTTCCGGCCTCATAGCTGGAGAGGAGGATCCATTATCCTGCTGTTGGTCTGGAAAGAATTCCCTGGCGTTCCCGTCGCCATCTCAAGATGAGGTGCTCTGATCCAGCAGGAAAGCGAGCGAGAGGACTCCAGGGTCGTGCCCACCATTCCCAGAGTCCACGTCCAGATGTCTCAGTCCATTCCAGGGAAACCTGTTTTTCCGCTGGCACTGCCCTTCAGACTTTCAAAGCCGAGGAATCGACTCACACCACCGGTGGCACGTGGCAGCCCTGGGAACTCGTGGAAAGCTCGTGGGAAAAGCCTCTGGGAAAGCCTCGAGGGAAAGCCACTTGATCGCCAATGATCACCTAGCGACGGGGAGGCGTGACCACTGCCCTGCTAACACACGCAGGAGGAAAGCGAACGTGCATAGCCCCACTCGAGACCGAGGAACTGGATCTCGCCCTGGGAGACTCCAGAATACCCGCAAGACTCATGCTCAGCCAACTGGAGAGAATCCTCAGGTTCTGGGCGCCGACTCCACTACAAGGTCTTGAGGGCCCCGGCACTGACGGGAGAAGCGAATCCGAGGAGGCCGCCAAAAGCAACTCACAGGCGGACACTGGCCGTTCCTAGGCCACGCAGAGCGGGTTCCCTAGGTCCCAATCATAAGTGCAAGAGCCACTGCCCGCAACTCGAGAAAATCAGGGAGGTTCTCCCCCTCCAGGCGAGATGAGGCGCATTCCGCTGAGGTTCTCGAGGCTAATGCACACCTAACCTCTGCGCAACTTCTAAAGGCGTTTCTTCACACCCTTTGCTTGCAACTCAAGAAAGTCCCGACGTTACAAACATTCGTGCACTCCAGAGCGAAGCCACGCAGAGGCCGCCGCACATCCAGAGAGCCCGGCGCTTCCACCTCATAGCTCGACGAGGGAGGGATCCACCCATTTTCCCTGAAGTGGCGGGAATGAATTGCCCAGGACTTGCCATAGCAGCTCAAGAGCGGGCGCTCTCCACAGGAAGGCGAGAGGCAACTCGGCGGTCGTTGCCACCATTTCCCAGAGTCCCCGACGATGTCTAGCCTTCACTCCAGGGAAACCTGTTTGTCCTGCACTGCCTCGACTTTCAAGCCGAGGGATCGACTCACAACCACGGTGGCACGTGGACAGCCCTGTGGAGAAAGCCTCGTGGGAAAAGCCTCAGCTGGGATATGCCTTCGAGGGAAAGTCACAGTTTGTCCCTATGATCGCACAGCCGAAGGGAAGCGTGAACATCTGTTTGCTACAGCTCGGGGAAAGCGCACGGGTGCATGCCCCCACTCCGAGACGGAAGAGTGACTCCCCTGGGAGCTCCAGAATACCGGCAGGATCCATATCAGGCATAGGAGAGGAATCCTCAGCTTACCGGAACCGCCTCCGCACACAAAGGGTTTAGGGCGCCATGGATCGATCGGAGAAGGATCCGCTGAGAGGACCCCGAAGCAACGTCGGCCGGGGACTGGCCTTTCCTGAGGCTGGCCAGAAGCGGGTCCCTCGAAGGTCCCCGTCTTAAGTTCCAAGAGCACTCTGCCGCAACTGCGAGAAAATTCAGGAGGTTGCTCCCGCTCGCAGGCGTAGAGAGGCCATTTCAAGCTGAGGCCTTCCCCTCGAGGCTAATCACACCGTAACCTCTGGACTTCGGCCAAAGGGTCCCTTTACACCTTGGCTGGCAAACTCAAAGAAAGTTCCCCGATATAACCGTCCCACTGGAGAGGAAGCGCGAGAGTCGCCGCCGCACATCCAGAGGAGCCCGTTTCCGCCTCATAGCTGGAGAGGAGGGATCCTTTCCTCTGCGTGGTCTGGAATGAATTCCCGGCGTTCCCGCGTCGCTTCTCTCAAGATGAGGTGCTCCCACATAGGAAAGGGCGAGAAGGAAGCTCCAGGGTCGTGCATACCGCATTTCCCAGAGTCCCCACCAGAATGTCTCAGTCCCATTCGACACAGGTGAAACGCTGGTTTTCCGACTGGCACTGCGC
>NW_017194826.1:0-9168 GCF_001704415.2 Capra hircus
GGGGGAAAAACTATACTTAATTTCTCCTTTTTTTAATTTTTGAATTAACAAAGCATGTGAGGGTAAATGATGCAAGATTTGACCACAATAATTTCCTATAGCAATCTGGCCAATCATCAAACATTTGAAAAGCATCAAGTTGTTCTCTGTTATATGGAATTACAAATTTTTGATGGCTCTTTACTAAACAATTTAATAAATCAGTATACTTGAATTAATCTTTTTAATTAATATGTCAGTAATTTTTCCTTAGGCAGAGGCCATTGTTCCACCCACACCAGATCTTGAGATTTTCATGTAATGGGGTAGGCAGCAAAAACAATGGCCTCCATAATAAATTTGGATATCCCAATTTAGCACGTAGCTTGCGAGGAGTTGGGCAAATTGGCTCAATTATTTCTGTCTGTTGTTTACCCAATCATTTTGATGGATCATAGCCCATCTGCAACATCTGAGAGGTCACTTTATCATCAGGGCTAAAAAGTAACACTCCCATTTGAGACAGCACGTCCCTCCCCGACAGGGTAAAGGGAGTGAAGGGACTACATACGGTTGGAAAGTTCCACGGGTATCCTCAAATTGCCAATCTAAAATTTTTGCACTTTTGGCTACTGTGGGGCTCTTCCTATCCCCACCAAGTTATTTCAGTAGTATGTGTGGGCCAGGAGCTGGGCCAGTCTTTTTCCTGAAATGCAAGAAACGTCTGCTCCTGTGTCTAATAACCCCACAATAGACTTGCCATTAATCAGAATAGTTTTCATAGGCCGTTTCTGAGTAATTTTTGTTATCCAAAAAACCATATCACTAGACCCAAATCATTTATCCTGCATTCTCAGTCTGTGTGTGCCCAATTGCAGTGTGGTAAGGCAAAAGCAAAAGTTGGGCTATTTTTTTTTTTAATTTTTATTAATTGCACAGTTTTAGCAGGTGGCGAGATCAAAACTTCAATTTTTCCAGTATAATCAGAATTTACTACACAAGAACTACCGAAATTCCTTGAAAAGAAAGCAAGCTATGCCCCAGTACAAGTCTTACAATGTCCTCAGGCAGGGGACTAGCCACTCTCATTGGAATCTGAGTCACTGGCACATCAGGGGTTAATATTATTGAGGTGGTGGAACTGAGGTCTAGGCCTGAGCTACCTGGGGTTGTTTGGTACGGGTTGTTGTCTCTGTTTAGCAGGACATTTTGGCAAAAAATGTTCTATTTGGCCTCAAGAGAAACATTTTGCATTTGTAAAATCCTTTTTATTACGAATATTTTTCTTTTTTTTTGTTTGTTTTCTTCCTTTTTTCTTTTTTTTTTTGGGTGAGGCCCCTCCTGAGGGGATTTTATGCAAGGAGCAAGCTCGTTTTTAAAAGCTCTTTTGCTCAAAAATATTGTCACTATCCTTTTCAAACTTAAGCAATGTTCTGGGAGGCTTTGGATATAAAGTGGGAGTTCTTAAGCCCTGGGAGGCGCAAGCAGAGGTTGCAGTGGTCGCCTTAAATAAGATATCTTTTTCAAAGGTTTGTTTGTGTAGAGGGGGAGGGGGCTCTCCAGGCGCGCTCGGCCGCTGCGTCCTGTAAGCACCCTCCTTCCTCGGGAGGAAGAGTAGTCTCTCTCCTTTTGTTTTGCCAATGGCAGAAAATACGATCTGCATAGAAGGTGGAGACCCACTACCATTTACCGCTATAGCCTCTCCATAGGCTATCTAACAGCCTCATGACAGGGGTCCAGAACATTTGTAATCATATTTTACAGAGCAAAAAGCATTTACAGGCCCATGCAAAGTATAGTAAGTTTTTAGCTGTTTTGTTAGCTTCACCCAAGTATCTAAATCCCTTTTTTGGAAACCAAGGACATTGCTCTCGTAACAGTAGTCTTTTAATCTTTAATTTGTCTTTTTTGTTTAACAGTTACAAAATTACTTGTATAAAGAGGTGTCATTGTTTTGAGTCATTGTTACCCGTGTCAGAAAATTAAGAGTTACAGAAAAGTCTGCCTTGACAAAAAGGTTTTACCTTAGCCAAGGGGGTTTTGTTTTAAACCCTAAGATAGCAGGTTTCTTTTCAACCTCTAGAGCACCAGGTTTGTCTTAAACCCTTGAACACTTCCCACTCCTCCTCACCCTGTCTATCCTACAGGGGGGTCCGCGGCACCCTGAGTGGGGTCCTAGCCGTCCCGAACACTCAACACTGGGGAGTACCCGAAAGTACTCCGGGGGGAGTGATTAAGTCACTCCGGGGGAGCAACGGAGAGTGCTCGGGGGGAGCAACAGAGAGTGCTCGGGGGGAGCTTTTGCTCCGAGGAACCTACCTTCGAATAGCCTGTTCCGGGCGCCACTTGCCGGGGTCCAGCCCCGGTGGATCCAGGGAACTCGAAGGGTGGACGGCGTTGGCGTGGAAAGACTTGTTTGTTTATTAATGTAAGATTAGATTAAGAAACTATAGTGTAGTAAGAAGGTTAAGTGGAGGAAGAGGGCTGAATAGCTTGGTTTACGCGGAAGGCCAATAAAATTCCAGACAAGGAATTCGCACCATCTACGTTGGGCCACCGGCGCCCGCTTGAATATCTAAGGGTGCCTCGCCTTAAGCTCCCTTTCGTGCGGGTCTTAACAGCCGGGGCAAGTAAGTAGACCTGGCGAGCCTCCGCGCCCCAGATGGAGATTCAGCCTGAAGTTAAAGTAAAGAGCAGAGAGAGGAAGGGGAGAGAAGAGGAGAGAGAGAGACATGGGGGGAGCCAGAGTCCCAAGAAACCAGGCCGAGAGACTAGTTCGAGAAAACTGGCGAGAAACTGGCCCCCGGCCCCTGGCCCCCATCCTTTATTGTTCAGAAGGCCTTTTATACTTTTGATAAAACATGGAGATCAATGGGTAACACAGAATTATGTAGCGTTCGCAGCCCAGACTCTTTCTATACATCATTTTGTATACAAAAGGTCTCAGGTGATTTACATTATCTTCTGGCCAAGAAGCTTGTTAACACTTTTTATCTCCCTTCCTTAATGAATGTTGATTTTGTTTCCCCTGAAGTGTTTTTCTTTAATTTGCATCTCCTTAAAGCATTAAAGTTACATCTCTATAGAACAAAGTGCAGGATATAACAAAGAAGGTACTTAACTCGAAGATCTAATGTTGCTAATACCAGGTCTGCTACTTGTTTTTCTATATACCAACTATATCTAAAAAATAAAGGATATGAAAATTTGGCAGCAAGCATTGACTCAACAAATGAAACTTGTAATCAGTCCTATTCTAAAGATTTTGACTCTTCGGAAGCCCCTACATTCCTAGGATGTTTTAAGCTTCCTGTGCCTCCTGCGGTCAGGAGGCCTCAAACAATCACACGCGCAGCTGTACGAGTCCTGCAGGCAGGCTAGAAAAGCCATCAGAGGGTTTTCTGGATTGAAACACTCTTTCAAATGCAGAAGACTAAAGCCCTGAATTGACTTTTTCCAGAAAATGTCAGAAGAGTGGAAAAGCAGAGCACAAAAGCCGGCAGATTTTTGTTGGGCGGTACATGCTTAGGAATTTCCAGAGGGGTCCCTGAAGTCTGAGCACGCCTTGCGTATGTCAGCTTCCTTCCTCATGACCTTGTCACGGGCGGGATTCCTCACACTGGGCTCCCGGCATCTCACCCTTTTTAATTTTAAATAATTAATTATGTTTAAAATCAGGTGCAGTTCGGGTCGCGAGATTCCGAATGCTCTGCCGAAGAATCTAGACAGTACAGTGAAGTATGATTATGAGGAGCAAGATTATAAAGAGTAGACAGAATAGTCTTTTCAGAAATGAAGTTAGAGAAAGTGTGGGAAAAGTCATTGGCTTCTCCTGCGGTGGTAAAATCTAATCGGGAGTGTTCCAAGGTCTGAATCTGGTTATGCAGTTTCCCTAAGTCTAAACTAATATCTGAGCTGTTCCAAAACACCTAAAACTTGATTTTTTAACATATTGGGCATTTACACTTGTTGAGTCAATGATTGCTGTCGTAGTAACAATAACAGTTGTAACACAGCAAGAACATAATTATCATATCAATAAGTTGTTACAGTTACAGGACATCTTTAAAACCACAAAAGAGCAGACATTACTTTTGAGGAGTTAAACAAGATGAAAACATCCATGGTTCACAAGTCGCTACATTAGGTACGTTAAGTTTTCTGGAATCATTGGTGAAAAGAA
The DNA here is from genome assembly GCF_001704415.2 of Capra hircus. Taxonomy (NCBI): domain Eukaryota; kingdom Metazoa; phylum Chordata; class Mammalia; order Artiodactyla; family Bovidae; genus Capra; species Capra hircus. The sequence continues at coordinate 4,163 of NW_017194826.1, forward strand.
GAACATAAGGAGAGGATAGACAAGCCAAAATAGAGTAAATAGAGTCATTTTCTGGTTGGAGTTTGCGCTGCAGCAGCTGTTAGTCCCGCCGGGATCTTGATGTTTCTTTTGCCTCTTCTGCCGGTGGGAGCAGCGGCCTTCACCCCGCCCTCTGACACTGGCGCTGTTACGGAGCTGCGAGTGCGGTGCACTGGGTTCCGTCAGTCAGGCTGGCCCCGCCCGCAGCTTTTGGTGTGCGGCTGTTTCCCGCGGCGGTGGCGGCAGAGAAGTTCCCTTTTTCTTTTGTGGCGAATCAGTCTGTCCGGGATCTAAATTGACGAATCTGCACCCTGTGGAAAAAATATAAACACTTCCTCGACCCGCAGTAAATTTTGGGTCGGGATCTTTTTGTTATCTGGAGGAGATCTTTTTGCTTTACTAATGGCTTTTTATTTTACTGTTTCAAACGAATCAGCATTCAACTTATTACAAAGAGAACATGTTGTAAAATCTGATGGGGGGAAAACTATACTTAATTTCTCCTTTTTTAATTTTTGAATTAACAAAGCATGTGAGGGTAAATGATGCAAGATTTGACCACAATAATTTCCTATAGCAATCTGCCAATCATCAAACATTTGAAAAGCATCAAGTTGTTCTCTGTTATATGGAATTACAATTTTTGATGGCTCTTTACTAAACAATTTAATAAATCAGTATACTTGAATTAATCTTTTTAATTAATATGTCAGTAATTTTTCCTTAGGCAGAGGCCATTGTTCCACCCACACCAGATCTTGAGATTTTCATGTAATGGGGTAGGCAGCAAAAACAATGGCCTCCATAATAAATTTGGATATCCCAATTTAGCACGTAGCTTGCGAGGAGTTGGGCAAATTGGCTCAATTATTTCTGTCTGTTGTTTACCCAATCATTTTGATGGATCATAGCCCATCTGCAACATCTGAGAGGTCACTTTATCATCAGGGCTAAAAAGTAACACTCCCATTTGAGACAGCACGTCCCTCCCCGACAGGGTAAAGGGGAGTGAAGGGACTACATACGGTTGGAAAGTTCCACGGGTATCCTCAAATTGCCAATCTAAAATTTTTGCACTTTTGGCTACTGTGGGGGCTCTTCCTATCCCCACCAAGTTATTTTCAGTAGTATGTGTGGGCCAGGAGCTGGGCCAGTCTTTTCCTGAAATGCAAGAAACGTCTGCTCCTGTGTCTAATAACCCCACAATAGACTTGCCATTAATCAGAATAGTTTTCATAGGCCGTTTCTGAGTAATTTTTGTTATCCAAAAAACCATATCACTAGACCCAAATCATTTATCCTGCCTTTCATTCTGAGTAGCTGTGTGCCCAATTGCAGTGTGGTAAGGCAAAAGCAAAAGTTGGGCTATTTTTTTTTTTAATTTTTATTAATTGCACAGTTTTAGCAGGTGGCGAGATCAAAACTTCAATTTTTCCAGTATAATCAGAATTTACTACACAAGACACTACCGAAATTCCTTGAAAAGAAAGCAAGCTATGCCCCAGTACAAGTCTTACAATGTCCTCAGGCAGGGGACTAGCCACTCTCATTGGAATCTGAGTCACTGGCACATCAGGGGTTAATATTATTGAGGTGGTGGAACTGAGGTCTAGGCCTGAGCTACCTGGGGTTGTTTGGTACGGGTTGTTGTCTCTGTTTAGCAGGACATTTTGGCAAAAAATGTTCTATTTGGCCTCAAGAGAAACATTTTGCATTTGTAAAATCCTTTTTATTACGAATATTTTTCTTTTTTTTTTGTTTGTTTTCTTCCTTTTTTCTTTTTTTTTTTTTTTGGGTGAGGCCCCTCCTGAGGGGATTTTATGCAAGGAGCAAGCTCTGTTTTAAAAGCTCTTTTGCTCAAAAATATTGTCACTATCCTTTTCAAACTTAAGCAATGTTCTGGGAGGCTTTGGATATAAAGTGGGGAGTTCTTAAGCCCTGGGGAGGCGCAAGCAGAGGTTGCAGTGGTCGCCTTAAATAAGATATCTTTTTCAAAGGTTTGGTTTGTGTAGAGGGGGAGGGGGCTCTCCAGGGCGCTCGGCCGCTGCGTCCTGTAAGCACCCTCCTTCCTCGGGAGGAAGAGTAGTCTCTCTCCTTTTGTTTGCCAATGGCAGAAAATACGATCTGCATAGAAGGTGGAGACCCACTACCATTTACCGCTATAGCCTCTCCCATAGGCTATCTAACAGCCTCATGACAGGGGTCCAGAACATTTGTAATCATATTTTACAGAGCAAAAGCATTTACAGGCCCATGCAAAGTATAGTAAGTTTTTAGCTGTTTTGTTAGCTTCACCCAAGTATCTAAATCCCTTTTTTGGAAACCAAGGACATTGCTCTCGTAACAGTAGTCTTTTAATCTTTAATTTGTCTTTTTTTGTTTAACAGTTACAAAATTACTTGTATAAAGAGGTGTCATTGTTTTGAGTCATTGTTACCCGTGTCAGAAAATTAAGAGTTACAGAAAAGTCTGCCTTGACAAAAAGGTTTTACCTTAGCCAAGGGGGGTTTTGTTTTAAACCCTAAGATAGCAGGTTTCTTTTCAACCTCTAGAGCACCAGGTTTGTCTTAAACCCTTGAACACTTCCCACTCCTCCTCACCCTGTCTATCCTACAGGGGGGTCCGCGGCACCCTGAGTGGGGTCCTAAGCCGTCCCGAAACACTCAACACTGGGGGAGTACCCGAAAGTACTCCGGGGGGAGTGATTAAGTCACTCCGGGGGGAGCAACGGAGAGTGCTCCGGGGGGAGCAACAGAGAGTGCTCGGGGGAGCTTTTGCTCCGAGGAACCTACCTTCGAATAGCCTGTTCCGGGCGCCACTTGCCGGGGTCCAGCCCCGGTGGATCCAGGGAACTCGAAGGGTGGACGGCGTTGGCGTGGAAAGACTTGTTTGTTTATTAATGTAAGATTAGATTAAGAAACTATAGTGTAGTAAGAAGGTTAAGTGGAGGAAGAGGGCTGAATAGCTTGGTTTACGCGGAAGGCCAATAAAATTCCAGACAAGGAATTTGCACCATCTACGTTGGGCCACCGGCGCCCGCTTGAATATCTAAGGGTGCCTCGCCTTAAGCTCCCTTTCGTGCGGGTCTTAACAGCCGGGGCAAGTAAGTAGACCTGGCGAGCCTCCGCGCCCCAGATGGAGATTCAGCCTGAAGTTAAAGTAAAGAGCAGAGAGAGGAAAGGGGAGAGAAGAGGAGAGAGAGAGACATGGGGGGAGCCAGGAGTCCCAAGAAACCAGGCCGAGAGACTAGTTCGAGAAACTGGTCCGAGAAACTGGCCCCCGGCCCCTGGCCCCATCCTTTATTGTTCAGAAGGCCTTTTATACTTTTGATAAAACATGGAGATCAATGGGTAACACAGAATTATGTAGCGTTCGCAGCCCAGACTCTTTCTATACATCATTTTGTATACAAAAGGTCTCAGGTGATTTACATTATCTTCTGGCCAAGAAGCTTGTTAACACTTTTTATCTCCCTTCCTTAATGAATGTTGATTTTGTTTCCCCTGAAGTGTTTTTCTTTAATTTGCATCTCCTTAAAGCATTAAAGTTACATCTCTATAGAACAAAGGTGCAGTGGGATATAACAAAGAAGGTACTTAACTCGAAGATCTAATGTTGCTAATACCAGGTCTGCTACTTGTTTTTCTATATACCAACTATATCTAAAAATAAAGGATATGAAAATTTGGCAGCAAGCATTGACTCAACAAATGAAACTTGTAATCAGTCCTATTCTAAAGATTTTGACTCTTCGGAAGCCCCTACATTCCTAGGATGTTTTAAGCTTCCTGTGCCTCCTGCGGTCAGGAGGCCTCAAACAATCACACGCGCAGCTGTACGAGTCCTGCAGGCAGGCTAGAAAGCCATCAGAGGGTTTTCTGGATTGAAACACTCTTTCAAATGCAGAAGACTAAAGCCCTGAATTGACTTTTTCCAGAAAATGTCAGAAGAGTGGAAAAGCAGAGCACAAAAGCCGGCAGATTTTTGTTGGGGTACATGCTTAGGAATTTCCAGAGGGGTCCCTGAAGTCTGAGCACGCCTTGCGTATGTCAGCTTCCTTCCTCATGACCTTGTCACGGGCGGGATTCCTCACACTGGCTCCCGGCACTTCCCTACCTGATCTGAAAAAGAAAATGAAGTAGCTCGCTGATTTGAGAAATAATTCCCAGACGTGGGTTTCCAACCAGTATAGAATCCGACAATGGCCCTGTCTTTGTAGCCGCGTTAAATAACAGGTATGTGAAGCTCTAAATATCAGTGGAAATTACATACAGCATATAGGCCCCAGTGTTCTGGAATGGTGGAAAGAAACAACCAAACTCTTGAAGAGACACTTTCAAAATGGATCATAGAGACTGACTGTACATGGATGGGCTTGCTTCCGGCAGACTTACTCATATTACGGGTAACCACACGTTCCCACAGTTGTTGTCCTTATGAAATTTTCTATGGGAGACCCCCTCCCACAGTGAGGCAGGTGTTAGCAGATTTGCCACAAGTAAGGGGGTGGGATTTCACAGCAGATGGAACAATTAGGTAAGGTAATAAATCAGGTAACTAAGTTTGTATAAAAAAAGAATATCATTCCCCCTTGAGGAACAGATTCATGAATTTGTGCTCAGTGATCAGGGTGGCTCAATGACTGGAAAAACAATTCCTTGGCCTGACATCAGAAAGGTCCTTATACTGTTGTTTTAGCCACAATTCTGAAAGAGATGGGAATACCAGACACCTAACCTGCCTCTTGAGAAATCTGGATGAAGGTCAGGAAGCAACAGTTAGAGCAGGACATGGAACAACAGACTGGTTCCAAAAAGAAAAGGAGTATGTCAAGGCTGTATATTGTCACCCTGTTTATTTAACTTCTATGCAGAGTACATCATGAAAAATGCTTGGGATGGAAGATACATAAGCTGGAATCAAGATGCCGGTAGAAATATCAATCAAACTTAGATATATGCAGATGACACCACCATTATGGCAGAACG
>NW_017194827.1:0-9168 GCF_001704415.2 Capra hircus
CTAGTTCGAGAGGTGGGATCCTTTCCCTGCGTCGTGGGGGAAAGAATTCCCCGCGTTCCCGTTGCATCTCAAGAGGAGGCGCTCTCCACAGGAAAGGCGAGAGGAACTCCAGGGGTCTTGCCACCATTCCCAGAGTCCCCCAGATGTCTCAGTCCATTCCAGGGAAACCTGTTTTCCCTGCACTGCCTCGACTTTCAAGCCGAGGATTGACTCACACCACGGTGGCACATGGGGACAGCCCTGTGGAAAGCCTCGTGGGAAAGCCTCCTGGGAAAGCCTCCATGGAAAGTCACATATCACTTGATGCATGCGATGTTAAGGGTGACACTGCTACTACAGCTCGGGAGGAAGGCGCACGTTCATGCCCCACTAGAGACGAGGACAGACTCCCCTGGGGAGACTCCAGAAGTACCCCAAGGTCCATGTCAGTACTGGAGAGGAAACCTCAGGTTCCCGCACCGACTCCACACAAGGTGTTAGGCCCCGGCATCGACGGAGTGGAATCCCGAGAGGCCCCCGAGCAACTCGCATGGGGACTGGCCTTTCCTGAGGCCACCAGAGAGGGTCCATGAGGTCCCGTCGTAAGTTGAGAGCACCTGCCGCAACTCGAGAAAATCCAGGAGGTTCTCCCCTCAGGCGAGATGAGGCCCATTTCCGCTGAGGCGTCTCGAGGCTAATCACACCTAACCTCTGGAACTTCCAAAGGGTCCTTCACACCCTTGCTGCAACTCATGAAGTTCCCCGACATACCGTCTCCACTCTAGAGGAAGCACGAGAGTCCCGCCCACATCCAGAGGAGCCCCGTTTCCGCCTGATAGATCCAGAGGAGGGATCGTTTCCCTGCGTGGTCGTGAAAGAATTCCCGGCGTTCCCGGCGCATCTCAAGAGGATGCGCTCTCCACAGGAAAGGCAAGAGGAACTCGAGGGTCGTTCCACCATTCCCAGAGTCCGCCAGAAAATTCCTTGTCGGGAATTTTATTGGCCTTCCGCGTAAACCTAGCTATTCAGCCTTTTTCCTCCAGTTAATCTTCTTACTACCCTATAATTTCTTAATCTCATCTTACATTAATAAAAATACACAAGACTTTCCACGTCAACGCCGTCCATCCGTCGAATTCCCTGGATCCAGCGGGGCTGGACCCCGCACACACTGAGATATCTGGGGGACTCTTGGAATGATGGCACGACACTGGAGTTTCTCTCGCCTTTCCTGTGGAGAGCGCCTCCTCATGAGATGCGACGGGAACACCGGGAATTCTTTCCGGAACATACAGGGAAAGGATACCTGACCGCGAGGTACGAGGCGGAAACTAAACCTGTGCGGACTCTCGTGCTTCTATCGAGTGGAGTCAGGTATGTTGGGGAACTTCTTGAGTTGTAGCAAGGGTGTGAAGGACCTTTGGAAGTTCCAGGGTTAGATGTGATTAGCCTCGAGACGCCTGAGCGGAATGGGCCTCATCTCGCCTGAGCGGAGAACCTCATGGATTTTCTCGAGTTGCGCAGGTGCTCTGACTTACGACGGGGACCTCAGGGACCCGCTCTGGTGGCCTCAGGAAAGGCCAGTCCCATGCGAGTTGCTCGGGGCCTTCGGGATTCCTCTTCTTCACCCGGGCCTAAGACCTTGTGCGGAGTCGGTGCCGGAACCTGAGGATTCCTCTCCAGTGCTGACATGCATCTTGCGGTACTTCTGGAGTCTCCCCAGGGGAGTCAGTCCTCGTCTCGAGTGGGGGCATGCACGTTCGCTTCCTCCCGAGCTGTAGCAGAACTGTCACGCTTCCCATCACTTGATCAAGGGATCTGTGCTTTCCTCGAGGCTTTCCCACGAGGCTTTCCCACGAGGCTTTCCCACAGGGCTGTCCCACGTGCACCGTGGTGTGAGTCGATCCTCGGCTTGAAAGTCGAGGCAGTGCAGGGAAAACAGGTTTCCCTGGAATGGACTGAGACATCTGGGGGACTCTGGAATGGTGGCACGACCCTGGAGTTCCTCTCTCCATTCCTGTGGAGAGCGCCTCCTCTTGAGATGAGACAGGAACGCCGGGAGTTCTTTCCTGACCATGCAGGAAAGGATCCCTCCTCTCGAGCTAGGAGGCGGAAACGGGGCTCCTCTGGATGTGGCCGGGTCTCTGGTGCTTCCTCTTGTGTGGAGACGGGTATGTCGGGGAACTTCTGAGTTGCAGCAAGGGTGTGAAGGACCCTTTGGAAGTTCCAGAGGTTAGGTGTGAATAGCCTCGAGACGCCTCAGCAGAAATGGGCCTCATCTCGCCTGCAGGGGAGAACCTCCTGGATTTTCTCGAGTTTCAGCAGGTGCTCTCCAGTTACGACTGGGACTTATGTAACCCGCTCTGGTCTGCTCAGGAAATGCCAGTCCACTTGCGATTGCTAAGGGGCCTCTCGGATTCCTCTCGGTCGATGACGGGCCTAAGACCTTGTTTGGAGTCGGTGCCCGAACCTGAGGTTTCCTCTCCAGTGCTGACATGGATCTTGGGTACTACTGGAGTCTCCACAGGGGAGTCATCTTCGTCTCCAATGGGGGCATGCACGTGCGCTTTTCTCCCGAGCATTAGGAGCAGAGTCAATTTTCCCGTTGGGTTGATCAAGGGGTTTCTTGTTTTCCCTCGAGGCTTTCCCACGAGGCTTTCCCACGAGGCTTTCCCACAGGGCTGTCCCACGTGCCACCATCGTGTGAGTCGGTCCTCCGCGTGAACGTCGAGGCAGTGCAGGGTAAACAAATTTCCTCTGGAAAGGACTGAGACATCTGGGGGACTATTGGAATGGTGGAACGACCCTGGAGTTCCTCTCCACCTTTCTTGTGGAGCGTGCCTCCTCTTGAGATGCGACAGATTCGACAGGAATTCTTTCCGGCCAATCAGGGAAAGCATCCCTCTCATTGAGCTAGGAGGGGGAATTGGGGCTCCTCTGGATGTGGGTGGTACCCTGGTGATTCCAATGTAGTGGCGACGGGTCTCTCCTGGATCTTCTTGAGTTGCAACAAGGGTGTGAAGGACCCTTTGGAAGTTCCAGAGGTTAGGTGTGATTAGCCTCGAGACGTCTCAGTGGAAATGGGCCTCATCTCGCCTGAAGGGGAGAATCTCCTTCATTTTCTCGAGTTGTGGCAGGTGCTCTCGACTTACGACGGGGACCTCAGGGACCCGTTCTGTTGGCCTTAGGAAGACCAGTCCCCATGCGAGTTGCTAGAGGGCCTCTCGGGATTCCTCACCGGTAGATGCCCGGGCCCAAGACCTTCGGTGGAGTGGGGGCCAGAACCTGAGTATTCCTCTCCAGTGCTGACATGTTTTTGGGATACTTCTGAAGTCTCACCAAGGGAATCAGTCCTCGTCTCGAGTGGGGGCATGCGCATGCTCCTTCCTCCCGAGCTGTAGCAGCAGTGTCATGCTTCCCGTCGCGAGGATCAATGAATCTGTGGCTTTTCCTCTAGGCTTTTCCTAGAGGATTTCCCACGAGGCTTTCCCACAGGGCTGTCCCCCGTGCCACCGTGGTGTGAGGCGATCCTCGGCATGAAAGTTTAAGCACTCTGTAAAAACAAGATCCTCTGGAATGGACTGAGACATCTGGGGACGCTTGGAATGGTGGCACGACCATGGAGTTCCTCTCTCCCTTCCTGTGGAGAGCGCCTCCACCTGAGATGCGACGGGAATGCCGGAAGTTCTTTCCCGACCAAGCAGGGAAAGGATCCCTCATCTCTAGCTAGGAGGATGAAACGGGGCTACTCTGGATGTGGGCAGGACCCTCGTGTTTCCTCTCGAGTGGAGATGGGAATGTCGGGGAACTTCTTGAGTTGCAGCAAGGGTGTGAAGGACCCTTTGGAAGTTCCAGAAGTTAGGTGTGATTAGCCTCGAGACGCCTCAGCGGAAATGGGCCTCATCTCGCCTGGAGGGGAGAACCTCCTGGATTTTCTCGAGTTGCGGCAGGTGCTCTCGACTTACGACGGGGACCTCAGGGACCCGCTCTGGTGGCCTCAGGAAAGGCCAATCCCCATGGGAGTTGCTCGTGGGCCTCTCGGGATTCCTCTCCCGTCGATGGCGGGGTGTAAGACCATGTGTGGAGTCGGTGTCGGAAGCTGAGGATTCCTCTCCAGTACTGACATGCATCTTGGGGTACTTCTGGAGTCTCCCCAGGGGACTCAGTCCTCGTCTCGAGTGGGGGCGTGCACGTGCGCTTTCCTCCCGAGCTGTAGCAGCAGTGTCACGCTTTCCTTCGCGTGTATCAAGGGATCTGTGGCTTTCCCTCGAGGCTTTCCCAGGAGGCTTTCACACGAGGCTTTCCCACAGGGCTGTCCCACGTGCCACCGTGTTGTGGGTCGTTCCTCGGCTTGAAAGTCGAAACAGTGCAGGGAAAACACGTTTCCCTGGAATGGACTGAGACATCTGGGGGACTCTGGGAATGTGGCTCGACATTGGAGTTCCTCTCGCCTTTCCTGTGGAGAGCGCCTCATCTTGAGATGCGACGGGAACGCCAGGAATTCTTTCCGACCACGCAGGGAAAGGATCCCTCCTCTCGAGCTAGGAGGCAGAAACGTGTCTCCTCTGGATGTGGGCGGGAGTCTCGTGCTTCCTTTCGAGTGGAGCCGGGTAAGTCGGGGAACTTCTTGAGTTGCAGCAAGGGTGTGAAGGACCCTTTGGAAGTTCCCGATGTTAGATGTGATTAGCCCTCGAGACGCCTCAGCGGAAATGGGCCTCATCTCGCCTGGAGGGGAGAACCTCCTGGATTTTCTCGAGTTGCGGCAGGTGCTTTCGCATTACGATGGGGACCTCAGAGACTCGCTCTGGTGGCCTCAGGAAAGGCCAGTCCCCATGCGAGTTGTTCGGGGGCCTCTTGGGATTCCTCTCCCATCGATGCCGGCGCCTAAGACCTTGTGTGGAGTCGGTGCCGAAACCTGTGGATTCCTCTCCAGTGCTGACATGGATCTTGGGGTACTTCTGGAGTCTCCCCAGGGGAGTCAGTCCTCGTCTCGAGTGGGGGCATGCACGTGCTCTTTCCTCCCGAGCTTTAGCAGCAGTGTCACTCTTCCCTTCGCGTGGATCAAGGCATCAGGGGCTTTCCCTTGAGGCTTTCCCACGAGGCTTTCCCACGAGGCTTTCCCACAGGACTGTCCCACGTGCCACCGTGGTGTGAGTCGATCCTCAGCTTGAAAGTCGAGGCAGTGCAGGGAAAACAGTTTTCCCTGGAATGGACTGAGACATCTGGGGGACTCTGCGAATGTGGCACGACCCTGGAGTTCCTCTCGCCTTTCCTGTGGAGAGCGCCTCCTCTTGAGATGCGACAGGAACACCAGGAATTCTTTCCCGAACACGCAGGAAAAGGATCCCTCCTCTCGAGCTAGGAGGCGCAAACGGGGCTCCTCTGGATGTGGGCAGAAGTCTCGTGCTTCCTTTCGAGTGGAGCCGGGTAAGTCGGGGAACTTCTTGAGTTGCAGCAAGGGTGTGATGGACCCTTTGGAAGTTCCAGAGGTTAGGTGTGATTAGCCTCGATACGTCTCAGCGGTAATGGGCCTCATCTCGCCTGGAGGGGAGAACCTCCTGGATTCTCTCGAGTTGCGGCAGGTGCTCTCGACTTACGACGGGGACCTCAGGGACCCGCTCTGGTGGCCTCAGGAAAGGCCAGACCCCATGCGAGTTGCTCGGGGGCCTCTCGGGATTCCTCTCCCGTCGATGCCGGGGCCTAAGACCTTGTGTGGAGTCGGTGCCGGAACCTGAGGATTCCTCTCCAGTGCTGACATGCATCTTGGGGTACTTCTGGAGTCTCCCCAGGGGAGTCAGTCCTCGTCTCGAGTGGGGGCATGCACGTGCGCTTTCCTCCCTAGCTGTAGCAGCAGGGTCGCGCTTCCCTTCGCGTGGATCAAGGGATCTGTGGCTTTCCCTCAAGGCTTTCCCACGAGGCTTTCCCACGAGGCTTTCCCACAGGGCTGTCCCACGTGCCACCGTGGTGTGAGTGGATCCTCGGCTTCAAAGTCGAGGCAGTGCAGGGGAAACAGGTTTCCCTGGAATGGACTGAGACATCTGGGGGACTCTGGGAATGGTGGCACGACCCTGGAGTTCCTCTCGCCTTTCCTGTGGAGAGGGCCTCCTCTTGAGATGCGACGGGAACGCGGGGAATTCTTTCCCCACGACGCAGGGAAAGGATCCCTCCTCTCGAACTAGGAGTCGGAAATGGGTCTCCTCTGGATGTGGGCGGGACTCTCGTGCTTCCTCTCGAGTGGAGACGGGTATGTCGGGGAACTTCTTGAGTTGCAGCAAGGGTGTGAAGGACCCTTTGGAAGTTCCAGAGGTTAGATGTGATTAGCCTCCAGACGCCTCAGCGGAAATGGGCCTCATCTCGCCTGGAGGGTAGAACCTCCTGCATTTTCTCGAGTTGCGGCAGGTGCTCTCGACTTACAACAGGGACCTCAGGGACCCGCTCTGGTGGCCTCAGGAAAGGCCAGTCCGCATGCGAGTTGCTCGGGGGCCTCTCGGGATTCCTCTCCCGGTGATGCCGGGGCCTAAGATCTTGTGTGGAGCCGGTGCCGGAACCTGAGGATTCCTCTCCAGTGCTGACATGGAATCTTGGGGTACTTCTGGAGTCTCCCCAGGGGAGTCAGTCCTCGTCTTGAGTGAGGGCATGCACGTGCTATTTCCTCCTGAGCTGTAGCATCAGTGTCACGCTTTCCTTCGCGTGCATCAATGGATCTGTGGCTTTCCCGCGAGGCTATCCCAGGAGGCTTTCCGATGAGGCTTTCCCACAGGGCTGTCCCACGTGCCACCATTTTGTGAGTCGATCCTCGGCTTGAAATTGGACGCAGTGCAGGGAAAACAGTTTTCCGTGGAATGGACTGAGATATCTGGGGGACTCTGGGAATGGTGGCACGACCCTGGAGTTCCTCTCGCCTTTCCTGTGGAGAGCGCCTCCTCTTGAGATGCGACGGGAACACCGGGAATTCTTTCCCGACCACGCAGGGAAAGGATCCCTCCTCTCGAGCTAGGAGGCAGAAACGGGGCTCCTCTGAATGTGCCCGGGACTCTCGTGCTTCCTCTCGAGTGGAGACGAGTATGTCGGGGAACTTCTTGAGTTGCAGCAAGGGTTGAAGGACCCTTTGGAAGTTCCAGATGTTAGATGTGTTTAGCCTCAAGACGCCTCAGCGGAAATGGGCCTCAACTCGCCTGGACGGGAGAACCTCCTGGATTTTCTCGAGTTGCGGCAGGTGCTCTCGTCTTACGACGGGGACCTCAGGGACCCGTTCTGGTGGCCTCAGGAAAGGCCAGTCCCCATGCGAGTTGCTCGGGGGCCTCTCGGGATTCCTCTCCCGTCGATGCCGGGGCCTAAGACCTTGTGTGGAGTCGGTGCCAGAACCTGAGGATTCCTCTCCAGTGCTGACATGGATCTTGGGGAACTTCTGGAGTCTCCCCAGGTAAGTCAGTCCTCGTCTCTAGTGGGGGCATGAACGTGCGCCTTCCTCCCGAGCTGTAGTAGCAGTGTCACGCTTCCCTTCGCATGCATCAAGTGATATGTGGATTTCCTCGTGGCTTTCCCAGGAGGCTTTCCCACGAGGCTTTCCCACAGGGCTGTCCCACGTGCCACCGTGGTGTGAGTGGATCCTCGCTTCAAAGTCGAGGCAGTGCAGGGAAAACAGGTTTCCCTGGAATGGACTGAGACATCTGGGGGACGCTGGGAATGGTGGCACGACCCTGGAGTTCCTCTGGCCTTTGCTGTGGAGAGCGCCTCCTCTTGAGATGCGACGGGAACGCGGGGAATTCTTTCCCCACCAAGCAGGGAAAGGATCCCTCCTCTCGAGCTAGGAGTCGGAAAACGGGTCTCCTCTGGATGTGGGCGGGACTCTCGTGCTTCTTCTCGAGTGGAGACGGGTATGTCCGGGGAACTTCTTGAGTGCAGCAAGGGTGTGAAGGACCCTTTGGAAGTTCGCAGATGTTAGATGTGATTAGCCTCCAGACGCCTCAGCAGAAATGGGCCTCATCTCGCCTGAGGTAGAACCTCCTGCATTTTCTCGAGTTGCGGCAGTGCTCTCGACTTACGACAGGGACCTCAGGGACCCGCTCTGGTGGCCTCAGGAAAGGCCAGTCCGCATGCGAGTTACTCGGGGCCTCTCGGGATTCCTCTCCGGTGATGCCGGGGCTAAGATCTTGTGTGGAGCCGGTGCCTGAACCTGAGGTTCCTCTCCAGTGCTGACATGGATCTTGGGGTACTTCTGGAGTCTCCCCAGGGGAGTCAGTCCTCGTCTTGAGTGAGGGATGCACGTGCATTTCCTCCTGAGCTGTAGCAGCAGTGTCACACTTCCTTCGCGTGCATCAAGGGATATGTGGCTTTCCTCGAGGCTATCCCAGGAGGCTTCCGATGAGGCTTTCCCACAGGGCTGTCCCACGTGCCACCGTGGTGTGAGTCGATCCTCGCTTGAAAGCGAGGCAGTGCAGGGAAAACAGGTTTGCCTGGAATGGACTGAGATATCTGGGGACTCTGGGAATGGTGGCACGACCCTGGAGTTCCTCTCGCCTTTCCTGTGGAGAGCGCCTCCTCTTGAGATGCACGGCAACACGGGATTTCTTTCCCGACACGCAGGGCAAGGATCCTCCTCTCGAGCTAGGAGGCGGAAACGGGGCTCCTCTGATGTGGCGGGACTCTCGTGCTTCCTCTCGAGTGGAGACGGGTATGTCGGGGAACTTCTTGAGTTGCAGCAAGGGTTGAAGACCCTTTGGAAGTTCCAGATGTTAGATGTGATTAGCCTCAAGACGCCTCCACGGAAATGGGCCTCATCTCGCCTGGAGGGGAGAACCTCCTGGATTTTCTCGAGTTGCGGCAGGTGCTCTCGACTTACACGGGGACCTCAGGGACCCGCTCTGGTGGCCTCAGGAAAGGCCAGTCCCATGCGAGTTGCTCGGGGGCTCTCGGGATTCCTCTCCCGTCGATGCCGGGCCTAAGACCTTGTGTGGAGTCAGGTGCCGGAACCTGAGGATTCCTCTTCCAGTGCTGACATGGATCTTGGGGACTTCTGGAGTCTCCCCAGGAGTGACACTAAGCATGTGGCTACTACAGGTCGGCTGAGGAATACCCATAAAGCCGAGGTTATGAGTAGCCTGCATGTCAAACTCTCTCCGTCTAACGAGCAACGCTTCCCTCATGCCCCCTCACTAGAGACCTGGAAGGATACCTGACTTACCTGGC
>NW_017194828.1:0-9168 GCF_001704415.2 Capra hircus
GAGGTCCCAGGGTCGTGCCACCATTCCCAGATTCCCCCAGATTTCTCAGTCCATTCCAGGGAAACCTGTTTCCCTGCACTGCCTCGACTTTCAAGCGAGATCGACTCACACCCACGGTGGCACGTGGGACAGCCCTGTGGGAAAGCCTCGAGGGAAAGCCATAGATCCTTGATCCAAGGGAGAAGGGAAGCGTGATCTGCTGCTACAGCTGAGGAAGCGCACGTGCACCCCCCACTCGAGACGAGGACTGACTCCTGGGGAGACACCCAGAAGCCCCAAGATCATGTCAGCACTGGAGAGGAATCCTCAGGTTCCGGCACTGACTCCACACAAGGTCTTAGGCCCCAGCATTGACGGGAGAGGAATCCGAGAGGCCCCGAGCAACTCGCATGGGGACTGGCCTTTCCTGAGGCCACCAGAGCGGGTCCTGAGGTCCCGTCCGTCGTAAGTCAAGAGCACCTGCCACAACGAGAAATCCAGGAGGGTCTCCCTCCAGGCGAGATGAGGCCGATTTCCACTGAGGCGTCTCGAGGCTTATCACACCTAACCTCTGGAACTTCCAAAGGGTCCTTCACACCTTGCTGCAACTCAAGAAGTTCCCCGACATACCCGTCTCCACTCGAGAGGAAGCACGAGAGTCCCGCGCACATCCAGAGGAGCCCCATTTCCGACTCCTAGCTCGAGTAGAGGCATCCTTTCCCTGCGTGGTCGAGAAAGAATTCCGCGCGTTCCCTTCGAATCTCAAGAGGAGGTGCTCTCTACAGGAAAGGCGAGAGGAGCTCCAGGGTCGTGCCACCATTCCCAGAGTCCCCAAGATGTCTCAGTCAATTCCAGGGAAACCTGTTTTCCCTGCACTGCCTCGACTTTCAAGCCGAGCATAGACTCACACCACGGTGGCATGTGGGACAGCCCTGTGGGAAAGCCTCGTGGGAAAGCCTCGAGGGAAAGCCACATATCCCTTGATCCACGCGAAGGGAAACCTGACACTGCTGCTTCAGATCGTGAGGAATTCGCATATGCATGCCCCCACTCGAGACGAGGTCTGACTCCCCTGGGGAGACTCCAGAAGTACCCCAAGATCCATGTCAGCACTGGACAGGAATCCTCAGGTTCCGGCATCAACTCCACACAAGGTCTAAGGCCCCGGCATTGACGGGAGATGAATCCCGTGAGGCCCCTGAGAAACTCGCATGGGGACTGGCCTTTTTTGAAGCCACCAGAGCGGGTCCCTGAGGTCCCCCTCGTAAATCGAGAGCACGTGCCGCAACTCGAGAAAATCCAGGAGGGTTTCCCCTCCAGGCGAGATGAGGCCCATTTTCCCTGAGGCGTCTGTAGGCTAATCACACCTAACCTTTGGAACTTCCCAAAGGGTCCTTCACAGCCTTGCTGCAACTCAAGAATTTCCCCACATACCCGTCTCTACTCAAGAGGAAGCACGAGAGTCCCGCCCACCTCCAGAAGAGCCCCGTTTCCGCCTCCTAGCTCGAGAGGAGGGATCATTTCCTTTCGTGGTCGGGAAAGAATTCCCGGCGTTCCCGTCGCATCTCAAGAGGAGGCGCTCTCCACAGGAAAGGCGAGAGGAACTCCAGGGTCGTGCCACCATTCCCAGAGTCTCTAAGATGTCTCAGTCCATTCCAGGGAAACCTGTTTTCCCTGCACTGCCTCGACTTTCAAGCCGAGGATCGACATCGACACACACCACGGTGGCACGTGGGACAGCCCTGTGGGAAAGCCTCGTGGGAAAGCCTCGTGAGAAAGCCTCAAGGGAAAGCCCCTGATTGCTTGATGCACGGGAAGGGAAGCGTGACACTGCTGCTACAGCTCGGGAGGAAAGCGCACGTGCATGCCTCCACTCGAGACGAGGACTGACTCCCCTGGGGAGACTCCAGAAGTACCCCAAGATCCATGTCAGCACTGGAGAGGAATCCTCAGGTTCCGGCACTGACTCCACACAAGGTCTTAGGCCCCGGCATCGATGGGAGAGGAATCCCGAGAGTCCCCCGAGCAACTCGCATGGGGAATGGCCTTTCCTGAGGCCACCAGAGCGGGTCCCTGAGGTCCCTATCGTAAGTCGAGAGCACCTGCCGCAAATCGAGAAACATAGGAGGTTCTTCCATCCAGGCGACATGGGGCCCATTTCCGCTGAGGAGTCTCGAGGCTAATCACACCTAACCTCTGGAACTTCCAAAGGGTCCTTCACACCCTGGCTGCAACTCAAGAAGTTCCCCAACATACCCGTCTCGATTCGAGAGGAAGCACAAGAGTCCCGCCTACATCCAGAGGAGCCCCGTTTCCGGCCTCCTAGCTCGAGAGGCAGGTATCCTTTCCCTGCGTGGTCGGGAAATAATCCCGTCGATTCCCGTCACAACTCAAGAGGAGGCGCTCTCCACAGGAAAGGCGAGAGGAACTCCAGGGTCGTGCCACCATTCCCAGAGTCAACTAGATGTCTCCGTCCATTCCAGGTAAACCTGTTTTCCCTGCACTGCCTCGACTTTCAAGCCGAGGATCGACTCACACCACGGTGGCACGAGGGACAGCCCTGTGGGAAAGCCTCGTGGGAAAGCCTCGTGGGAAAGCCTCGAGGGAAAGCCACAGATCCCTTGATCCACACGAAGGGAAGCTCGGCACTGCTGCTACAGCTCGAAAGGAAACTGCACGTGCATGCCCTCACTCAAGACGAGGACTGACTCCCCTGGGGAGACTCCAGATGTACCCCAAGATCCATGTCAGCACTGGAGAGGAATCCTCAGGTTCCAGCACTGTTTCCACACAAGGTCTTAGGCCCCAGCATAGACGGGAGAGGAATCTCGAGAGGCCCCCGAGCAACTCGCATGGGGACTGGCCTTTCCTGAGGCCACCAGAGCGGGTCCCTGAGGTCCCCGTCGTAAGTCGAGAGCACCTGCTGCAACTCGAGAAAATCCAGGAGGTTCTCCCCTCCAGGCGAGATGAGGCCCATTTCCGCTGAGGCGTCTCGAGGCTACTCACACCTAACCTCTGGAACTTCCAGAGGGTCCTTCACACCCTTGCTGCAACTCAAGAAGTTCCCCGACATACCCGTCTCCACTCGAGAGGAAGCACGAGAGTCCCGCCACATCCAGAGGAGCCCGTTTCCGCTTCTAGCTCGAAAGGAGGGGTACTTTCACTGCGTGGTCGGGAAAGAATTCCCTGCGTTCCAGTCGCATCTCAAGAGGAGGCGCTCTCCACAGGAAAGGCTAGAGGGACTCCAGGGTCGTGCCACCATTCCAGAGTCCCCCAGATTTCTCAGTCCATTCCAGGGAAACCTGTTTTCCCTGCACTGCCTCGACTTTCAAGCCGAGGATCAGCTCACACCGCGGTGGCACGTGGGACAGACCTGTGGGAAAGCCTCATGGGAAAGAATCATGGGAAAGCCTCGAGGGAAAGCCATAGATCGCTAGATCCAGGAGAAGGGAAGCGTGATACTGCTGCTACAGCTCGGGAGGAAAGCGCACGTGCCTACCCCCACTCGAGACGAGGACTGACTCCCCTGGGGAGACACCAGAAGCCCCCAAGATACATGTCAGCACTGGAGAGGAATCCTCAGGTTCCGGCACCGACTCCACACAAGGTCTTAGGCCCCGGCATTGACGGGAGAGGAAACCTGAGAGGCCCCCGAGCAACTCGCATGGGGACTGGCCTTTCCTGAGGCCACCAGAGCGGGTCCCTGAGGTCCCCGTTGTAAGTCAAGAGCACATGCCGCAACGCTAGGAAATCCAGGAGGTTCTCCCCTGCAGGCGAGATGAGGCCCATTTCCGCTGAGGCATCTCGAGGCTAATCACACCTAACCTCTGGAACTTCCAAAGGGTCCTTCACACCCTTGCTGCAACTCAAGAAGTTCCCCCGACATATCCGTCTCCACTCGAGAGCAAGCACGATTGTCAAGCCCACATCCAGAGGAGCCCCTTTTCCGCCTCCTAGCTCGAGAGGAGGGATCCTTTCCCTGCGTGCTCTGGAAAGAATTGCCCGGCGTTCCCGTAGCATCTCAAGAGGAGGCGCTCTCCACAGGAAAGGTGAGAGGAACTCCAGGGTCGTGCCACCATTCCCAGAGTCCCCCAGATGTCTCAGTCCATTCCGGGGAAACCTGTTTTCCCTGCACTGCGTCGACTTTCAAGCCGAAGGATCGACTCACACCACGGTGGCACGTGGGACAGCCCTGTGGGAAAGCCTCGTGGGTAACCCTCGTGGGAAAGCCTCGAGGGAAAGCCACAGATCCCTTGATCCACGCGAAGGGAAGCGCGACACTGCTGCTACAGCTAGGAAGGAAAGCACACGTGCATGACCCCACTCGAGACGAGGACTGACTCCCCTGGGGAGACTCCAGAAGAACCCCGATATCCATGTCAGCACTGGAGAGGAATCCTCAGGTTCCGGCACTGACTCCACACAAGGACTTAGTCCCCAGCATCGATGGGAGAGGAAACCTGAGAGGCCCCCGTGAGGCCCCCGAGCAATTCGCATGCGGACTGGCCTTTCCTGAGGTCACCAGAGCGGGTCCCTAAGGTCCCCGTCGTAAGTCGAGAGCACCAGCCGCAACTCGAGAAAATCCAGGAGGTTCTCCCCTCCAGGAGAGATAAGGCCCATTTCCGCTGAGGCGTCTCGAGGCTAATCACACCTAACCTCTGGAACTTCCATAGGGTCCTTCACACCCTTGCTGCAACTCAAGAAGTTCCCCGACATACCCGTCTCCACTCGAGAGGAAGCACGAGTGTCCCGCCACATCCAGAGGAGCCCCGTTTCCGCCTCCTAGCTCGAGAGGAGGGATCCTTTCCTTTCCTGGTCGGGAAAGTATTCCCGGCGTTCCCGACGCATCTCAAGTGGAGGCGCTCTCCACAGGAAAGGCGAGAGGAACTCCAGGGTCCTGCCACATTCACAGAGTCCCCCAGATGTCTCAGTCCATTCCAGGGAAACCTGTTTTCCCTGCACTGCACTGACTTTCAAGCCGAGGATCGACTCATACCACGGTGGCACGTGGGACAGCACTGTGGGAAAGCCTCGTGGGAAAGCCTCGTGGGAATGCCTAGTGGAAAGCCTCGAGGGAAAGCCACAAATCCCTTGATCCACACGAAGGGAAATGTGACACTGCTGCTAAAGCTCGGGAGGAAAGCGCACGTGCATGCCCCCAAACGAGACGAGGACTGACTCCCCTGGGGAGACTACAGAAGTACCCCAAGATCCATGTCAGCACTGGAGAGGAATCCTAAGGTTCCGGCACTGACTCCACACAAGGTCTTAGGCCCCAGCATCGAAGGGAGAGGAATCCCAAGAGGACCTCGAGCAACACGCCTGGGGACTGGCCTTTCCGGAGGCCACCAGAGCGGGTCCCTGAGGTCCCCGTCGTAAGGCTAGAGCACCTGCTGCAACTCGAGAAAATCCAGGAGGTTCTCCCCTGCAGGCTAAATGAGGCCCATTTCCTCTGAGGCATCTCGAGGCTAATCACACCTAACCTCTGGATCTTCCAAAGGGTCCTTCACACCCTTGCTGCAACTCAAGAAGTTCCCCAACATACCCGTCTCCACTCGAGAGGAAGCACGAGAGTCCCGCCCACATCCAGAGGAGCCCGTTTCCGCTTCTAGCTCGAAAGGAGGGGTACTTTCACTGCGTGGTCGGGAAAGAATTCCCTGCGTTCCAGTCGCATCTCAAGAGGAGGCGCTCTCCACAGGAAAGGCTAGAGGGACTCCAGGGTCGTGCCACCATTCCCAGAGTCCCCCAGATTTCTCAGTCCATTCCAGGGAAACCTGTTTTCCCTGCACTGCCTCGACTTTCAAGCCGAGGATCGACTCACACCACGGTGGCACGTGGGACAGACCTGTGGGAAAGCCTCATGGGAAAGAATCATGGGAAAGCCTCGAGGGAAAGCCATAGATCGCTAGATCCAGGAGAAGGGAAGCGTGATACTGCTGCTACAGCTCGGGAGGAAAGCGCACGTGCCTACCCCCACTCGAGACGAGGACTGACTCCCCTGGGGAGACACCAGAAGCCCCCAAGATACATGTCAGCACTGGAGAGGAATCCTCAGGTTCCGGCACCGACTCCACACAAGGTCTTAGGCCCCGGCATTGACGGGAGAGGAAACCTGAGAGGCCCCCGAGCAACTCGCATGGGGACTGGCCTTTCCTGAGGCCACCAGAGCGGGTCCCTGAGGTCCCCGTCGTAAGTCAAGAGCACATGCCCCAACGCTAGGAAATCCAGGAGGTTCTCCCCTGCAGGCGAGATGAGGCCCATTTCCGCTGAGGCATCTCGAGGCTAATCACACCTAACCTCTGGAACTTCCAAAGGGTCCTTCACACCCTTGCTGCAACTCAAGAAGTTCCCCGACATATCCGTCTCCACTCGAGAGCAAGCACGATTGTCAAGCCCACATCCAGAGGAGCCCCTTTTCCGCCTCCTAGCTCGAGAGGAGGGATCCTTTCCCTGCGTGGTCGGGAAAGAATTCCCAGCGTTCCCGTAGCATCTCAAGAGGAGGCGCTTTCCACAGGAAAGGCGAGAGGAACTCCAGCGTCGTGCCACCATTCCCAGAGTCCCCCAGATGTCTCAGTCCATTCCAGGGAAACCTGTTTTCCCTACACTGCCTCGACTTTCAATCCGAGAATCGACTCACACCACGGTGGCACGTGGGACAGCCCTGTGGGAAAGCCTCGTGGGAAAGCCTCGTGGGAAAGCCACAGATACCTTGATCCAAGCGAAGGAAACCGTGACACTGCTGTTACAGCTCGGGAGGAAAGAGTACGTGCATTCCCCCACTTGAGACGAGGACTGACTCCCCTGGGGAGACTTCAGAAGTACCCCAAGATCCATGTCAGCACTGGAGAGTAATCCTCAGGTTCCGGCCCTGAATCCACACAAGGTCTTAGTCCACAGCATCGACAGGAGAGGAATCCCGAGAGGCCCCCGAACAACTCGCATGGGGACTGGCCTTTCCTGAGGCCACCAGAGCGGGTCCCTGAGGTCCCCGTAGTAAGTCAAGAGCACATGCCGCAACGCTAGGAAATCCAGGAGGTTCTCCCCTGCAGGCGAGATGAGGCCCATTTCCGCTGAGGCATCTCGAGGCTAATCACACCTAACCTCTGGAAATTCCAAAGGGTCCTTCACACCCTTGCTGCAACTCAAGAAGTTCCCCGACATACCAGTCTCCACTCGAGACGAAGCATGAGAGTCCCGCCCACAACCAGAGGAGCCCCGTTTCCGCCTCCTAGCTCGAGAGGAGTGATCCTTTCCCTGCGTGTTCGGGAAAGAATTCCCGGCATTCCGTCACATCTCAAGAGTAGCGGCTCTCCACAGGAAAGGTGAGAGGAACTCCAGGGTCATGTCACCATTCCCAGAGTCCCCCAGATGACTCAAACCATTCCAGGGAAACCTCTTTTCCCTGCACTGCCTCGAATTTCAAGCCGAGTATCGACTCACACCACGGTGGCACGAGGGACGGCCCTGTTGGAAAGCCTCGAGGTAAAGCCTCGTGGGAAAGCCTAGAGGGAAAGCCGCAGATCCCTTGATCCACGCAAAGGGAAGCGTGACACTGCGGCTACAGCTCGGGAGGAAAGCCCACGTGCATGCCCCACTCGAGACGAGGACTGACTCCCCTGGGGAGACTCCAGAAGTCTCCCAAGACCCATGTCATTCGGGAGAGGAGTCGTCAGGTTCCGGCACCAATCCCCACAAGGTCTTAGGTGCCGGCATCGACGGGAGAGGAATCCCGAGAGGCCCCCGGGCAACTCGCATGGGGATTGGCCTTTCCTGAGGCCACCAGAGCGGGTCCCTGAGGTCCCCGTCGTAAGTCGAGCGCACCTGCCGTAACTCGAGAAAATCAAGGAGGTTCTCCCCTCCAGGCGAGATGAGGCCCATTTCCGCTGAGGCATCTCGAGGCTAATCACACCTAACCTCTGGAACTTCCAAAGGGTCCTTCACACCCTTGCTGCAACTCAAGAAGTTCCCCGACATACCCGTCTCCACACGAGAGGAAGCACGAGAGTCCCGCCCACATCCAGAGGAGCCCCTATTCCGCCTCCTAGCTCGAGAGGAGGGATCCTTTCCATGCGTGTTCGGGAAAGAATTCCCAGCATTCCCGTCGAATCTCAAGAGGAGGCGCTCTCCAAAGGAAAGGCGAGAGGAACTCCCTGGTCGTGTCACCATTCACAGAGTCCCCCAGATGACTCAGTCCATTCCAGGAAACCTGTTTTCCCTGCACTGTCTCGACTTTCAAGTCGAGGATGCACTCAAAAAAGGGTGGCACGTGGGACAGCCCTGTGGGAAAACCTCGTGGGAAAGCTTCGTGCGAAAGCCTCGAGGGAAAGCCACAGATCCCTTGAACCACGCGAAGGGAAGCGTGACACTGCTGCTACATCTCGGAGGAAAGCGCACGTGCATGTCCCCACTCGTGAAGAGGTCTGACTCCCCTGGGGAGACTCCAGAAGTACCCCAAGATCCATGTCAGCACTGGAGAGGAATCCTCAGGGTCCGGCACGACTCCACACAAGTCTTAGGCCCCAGCATCGACGGAGAGGAATCCGGAGAGGCCACCAAGCAACTCGCATGGGGACTGGCCTTTCCTGAGGCCACCAGAGCGGGTCCCTGACGTCCCCGTCGTAAGTCGAGAGCACCTGCCGCAACTCGAGAAAATCCAGGAGGTTCTCCCCTCCAGGAGAGATGAGGCCCATGTCCGCTGAAGCGTCTCGAAGCTAATCACACCTAACCTCTGGCACTTCCAAAGGGTCCTTCACACCCTTGCTGCAACTCAAGAAGTTCCCCGACATACCCGTCTCCACTCGAGAGGAAGCACGAGAGTCCCGCCCACATCCAGAGGAGACCCGTTTCCGCTTCTATCTCGAAAGGAGGGGTCCTTTCCTGCGTGGTCGGGAAAGAATTCCCGGCGTTCCCCGTCGCATCTCAAGAGGAGGCGCTCTCCACAGGAAAGGCGAGAGGGACTCCAGGGTCGTGCCACCATTCCCAGAGTGCCCCAGATGTTCCAGTCCATTCCAGGGAAATCTTTTTTCCCTGCACTGCCTCGACTTTCAAGCCGAGGATCGACTCACACCACTGTGGCACGTGGAACAGCCCTCTGGGAAAGCCTTGTGGGAAAGCCTCGAGGGAAAGCCACAGATGACCTGTCGACGCTAGCAGCAGGGGTCACGCTGGCGTGGGACCAAGGGATGGTGG
>NW_017194829.1:0-9166 GCF_001704415.2 Capra hircus
GGCAGAACGTGAAAGAGGAAAGGGTATGTCGGGGAACTTCTTGAGTTGCAGCAAGGGTGTGAAGGACCCTTTGGAAGTTCCAGAGGTTAGGTGTGGTTAGTCTCGAGATGCCTCAGCAGAAATGGGCCTCATGTCGCCTGGAACGGAGAGGCTCCTGGATATTTCCGAGTTTCAGCAGGTGCTCTCCTTGTGTGGAGTCGGGGCCGGAAGCTGAGGATTCCTCTCCAGTGCTGACATGGATTTTGGGGTACTTCTGGAGTCTCACAAAGGAGTCAGGCCTCGTCTCGAGTGGGGCATGAGCGTGCCATTTCTCCCATGCTGTAGCAGCAGTGTCACGGTTCCCCTTGCGTGGACCAAGGGATTGTGGCTTTCCCTCGAGTCTTTCCCACGAGGCTTTCCCACAGGGCTCTCCCACGTGTCACGGTGGTGTGAGTCGATCCTCGGCGTGAAAGCCGAGGCAGTGCAGGGAAAACAGGTTCCTGTGGAACGGACTGACACATCTGGGGGAGTCTGGAATGGTGGCACGACCCTGCAGTTCCTCTCCCCTTTCCTTTGGAGAGCGCCACCTTGAGATGCGATGGAATGCCGGGAATTCTTTTCCGAACAAAGCAGGGAAAGATCCCTCATCTCGAGGTACGAGCCGGAAACGGAGCTCCTCAGGATGTGGCCGGGACCATCGTGCTTCCTCTTGAGTGGAGACGGGTGTGTCGGGGAACTTCTTGAGTTGCAGCTTGACTGTGAAAGACTCTTTGGAAGTTCCAGAGGTCAAGTGTGATTAGCCTCGAGACACCTCAGTGGAAACTGGCCTCATCTCGCCTGCAGGGGAGAACCTCCTGTATTTTACCGAGTTTCGGCAGGTGCTCTCGACTTACGACGGGGACTTCAGGGACCCGGTCTGTTGGCCTCAGGAAAGGCCAGTCCCCATGCGAGTTGCTTGGGGCCTCTCAGGATTCCTCTCCCGTCGATGCCGGGGCCTAAGATCTTGTGTGGAGTCGGTGCCGGAACCTGAGGATTCGTCTCCAGTGCTGACAGGGATCTTGGGTACTTCTGGAGTCTCCCCAGGAAGTCATTCTGCATCTCGAGTGGGGGCATGCACATGCGATTTCCTCCCGAGCTGTAGCAGCAGTGTCACGCTTCCCTTCGCGTGGATCAAGGGATCTGTGGCTTTCCCTCGAGGGTTTCCCACAGGGCTGTCCCACGTGCCACCGTGGTGTGAGTCTATCCTTGGCAGGAAAGTCGAGGCAGTGCAGGGAAAACAGGTTTCCCTGGAATGGACTGAGACATCTGGGGGACTCTGGGAATGGTGGCACGTCCCTGGAGTTCCTCTCGCCTTTCCTGTGGAGAGCGCCTCCTCTTGAGATGCGACCGGAACGCCCGGAATTCTTTCCCGACCACGCAGGGAAAGGATCCCTCCTCTCGAGCTAGGAGGCGGAAACGGGTCTCTGCTGGATGTGGGCGGGAATCTCGTGCTTACTCTCGAGTGGAGACCGGTTTGTCGAGGAACTTATTGAGTTGCAGTAAAGGTGTGAAGGACCCTTTGGAAGTTCCAGAGGTTAGATATGATTAGCCTCCAGACGGTCAGCGGAAATGGGCCTCATTTCGCCTGGAGGGGAGAACCTCCTGGATTTTCTCGAGTTGCGGCAGGTGCTCTCTCGACTTACGACTGGGACCTCACGGACCCGCTCTGGTGGCCTCAGGAAAGGCCAGTCCCCATGCGAGATGCTCGGGGGCCTCTCGGGATTCCTCTCCCGTCGAAGCCGGGGCCTAAGACCTTGTGTGGAATCGGTGCCGGAACCTGAGGATTCCTCTCCAGTGCTGACATGGATCTTGGGGTACTTCTGGAGTCTCCCCAGGGGAGTCAGTCCTCGTCTCGAGTGGGGTCATGCAGGTGCGCTTTCCTCCCGAGCTGTAACAGCAGTGTCGCGCTTCCCTTGGCGTGGATCAAGGGATCTGGGACTTTCCCTCGAGGCTTTCCCACGAGGTTTTCCCACGAGGCTTTCCCACAGGGCTGTCCCACGTGCCACCTTGGTGTGAGTCGATCCTCGACTTGAAAGTCGAGGCAGTGCAGGGAAAACAGTTTTCCCTGGAATGGACTGAGACTTCGGGGAATCTGGGAATATTGACACGACACTGGAGTTCGTCTCGACTTTCCTGTGGAGAGCGCCTCCTCTTGAGATGCGACCGGGAACGCCGGGAATTTTTTCCAACCCACGCAGGGAAAGGATCCCTCCTCTCGAGCTAGGAGGCGGAAACGGGTCTTCGCTGGATGTGGGCGGGGCTCTCGTGCTTCCTCTCGAGTGGAGACCGGTTTTTCGAGGAACTTCTTGAGTTGCAGCAAGGGTGTGAAGGACCCTTTGGAATTTCCAGATGTTAGATGTGATTAGCCTCCAGACCTCAGCGGAAATGGGCCTCATCTCGCCTGGAGGGGAGAACCTCCTGGATTTTCTCGAGTTGCGGCAGGTGCTCTCGACTTACGACGGGGACCTCATGGACCCGCTCTGGTGGCCTCAGGAAAGGCCAGTCCCCTTGCGAGTTGCTCGGGGGCCTCTCGGGATTCCTCTCCCGTCGATGCCGGGCCTAAGACCTTGTGTGGAGTAGGTGCCGGAACCGAGGATTCCTCTCCAGTGCTGACATGGATCTTGGGGTACGTCTGGAGTCGCCCCAGGGGAGTCAGTCCTCGTCTCGAGTGGGGGCATGCACGTGCGCTTTCCTCCCTAGATGTAGCAGCAGTGTCATGCTTCCCTTCGCGTGGATCAAGGGATCTGCAACTTTCCCTCGAGGCTTTCCCTGGAGGCTTTCCCTCGAGGCTTTCCCACAGGGCTGTCCCACGTGCCACCGTGGTGTGAGTCGATCCTCGGCTTGAAAGTCGAGGCAGTGCAGGGAAAACAGTTTTCCCTGGAATGGACTGAGACATCTGGGGGACTCTGGGAATGGTGGCACGACCCTGGAGTTCCTCTCGCCTTTCCTGTGGAGAGCGCCTCCTCTTGAGATGCGACGGGAACGCCGGGAATTCTTTCCCGACCACGCAGGGAATTATCCCTGCTCTCGAGCTATGAGACGCAAACGGGGCTCCTCCGGATGAGGGCGGGACTCTCGTGCTTCCTCTCCAGTGGAGACGGGTATGTTGGGGAACTTCTTGAGTTGCAGCAAGGGTGTGAAGGACCCTTTGGAAAGTCAAGAGGTTAGTTGTGATTAGCCTCGAGATGCCTCAGCGGAAATGGGCCTAATCTCGCCTGGAAGGGAGAACCTCCTGGATTTTCTCGAGGTGCGGCAGGTGCTCTCGACTTACAATGGGGACCTCAGGGACCCGCTCTGGTGGCCTCAGGAAAGGCCAGTCCCCATGCGAGTTGCTCCGGGGCCTTTCGGGATTCCTCTCCCGTCAATGACGGGGCCTAAGATCTTTGTGGAGGTCGTGCCGGAACCTGAGGATTCCTCTCCAGTGCTGACATAGTCTTGGGGTACTTCTGGAGTCTCCCCAGGGGAGTCAGTCCTCGTCTCGAGTGGGGGCATGCACGTGCGCTTTCCTCCCGAGCTGTAGCAGCAGTGTCACACTTCCTTTGCGTGGATCAAGGATCTGTGGCTTTTCCTCGAGGCTTTCCCACAAGGCTTTCCCACGAGGCTTTCACACAGGGTTGTCCCACGTGCCACCGTGGTGTAGTGGATCCTCGGCTTGAACGTCGAGGCAGTGTAGGGAAAACAGGTTTCCCTGGACTGGACTGAGAAATCTCTGGCACTCAGGGAATGGTGTCACGACCCTGGAGATCCCTCGTGTTTCCTGTGGAGACCGCCTCCTCTTGAGATGCAACCGGAACGCCGGGAATTCTTTGCCGACAATGCAGGGAAAGGATTCCACCTCTCGATCTATGATTCGGAAACGGGGCTTCTCTGGATGTGGACAGGACGCTCGTGCTTCCTCTCGAGTGGAGAGGGTACGTCGGGGAACTTCTTGAGTTGCAGCAAGGGTGTGAAGGACCCTTTGGAA
The DNA here is from genome assembly GCF_001704415.2 of Capra hircus. Classification (NCBI taxonomy): domain Eukaryota; kingdom Metazoa; phylum Chordata; class Mammalia; order Artiodactyla; family Bovidae; genus Capra; species Capra hircus. The sequence goes on from NW_017194829.1 coordinate 3,983, forward strand.
GTTCCAGAGGCCAGGTTGATTAGCCTCGAGACGCCTCCGCGGAAATGGGCTTCATCTCGCCTGGAGGGGAGAACCTCCTGGATTTCTCGAGTGTGCCAGGTGCTCTCGACTTACGACAGGGACCTCAGGACCCTGCTCCGGTAGCCTCAGGAAAGGCCAGTCCCCAGCGAGTTGCTCGGGGCCTCTTCGGATTCCTCTCCCGTCGATGCCGGGGCCTAAGACCTTGTGTGGAGTAGGTGCCGGAACCTGAGGATTCCTCTCCAGTGCTGACATGGATCTTGGGGTACGCTGGAGTCCCCCAGGGGAGTCAGTCCTCGTCTCGAAGTTGGCATGCACGTGCGCTTTCCTCCCGAGATGTAGCAGCAGTGTCATGCTTCCCTTCGCGTGGATCGAAGGATCTGCAACTTTCCTCGAGGCTTTTCCAAGAGGCTTTCCCTCGAGGCTTTCCCACAGGGCTGTCCCACGTGCCACCGTGGTGTGAGTCGATCCTCGCTTGAAAGTCGAGGCAGTGCAGGGAAAACAGGTTTCCCTGGAATGGACTGAGACATCTGGGGACTCTGTGTATGGTGGCTCGACCCTGGAGTTCCTCTCGCCTTTCCTGTGGAGAGCGCCTCCTCTTGAGATGCGATGGAAACGCCGGGAATTCTTTCCCGAACACGCAGGGAAAGGATCCCTCCTCTCGAGCTAGGAGGCGGAAACGGGGCTCCCTGGATGTCGGCGGGAGGCTCGAGCTTTCTCTCAAGTGGAGACGGTTATGTCGGGAACTTCTTGAGTTGCAACAAGTGGGTGATGTACCCTTTGGAAGTTCCAGAGGTTAGGTGTGATTAGCCTCGAGAGGCCTCATTGGAAATGGGCCTCATCTCGCCTGGAGGGGAGAACCTTCTGGATTTTCTCGAGTTGCAGCAGTTTCTCTCCACTTACGACGGGGACCTCAGGACATGCTCTGGTGGCCTCAGGAAAGGCCATTCCCCATGCGAGTTGCTCGGGGCCTCTCGGGATTCCTCTCCTGTCGATGCCGGGTCCTAAGACCTTGTGTGGAGTCGGTGCCGGAACCTGAGGATTCCTCTCCAGTCCTGACATGGATCTTGGGGTACGTCCTGAGTCTCCCTGGGGAGTCAGTCCTCGTCTCGAGTGGGGGCATGCACGTGCGCTTTCCTCCCAGCTATAGCAGCAGTGTCAGGCTTCCTTCGCGTGGATCAAGGGATCTGTGGCTTTCCCTCGAGGCTTTCCCACGAGGCTTTCCCTCGAGTCTTTCCCACAAGGCTGTCCCACGTGCCACCGTGGTGAGAGTCGATCCTCGGCTTGAAAGTCGAGGCAGTGCAGGGAAAAAAGGTTTCACTGAATTGGACTGAGACATCTGAGGGACTCTGGGAATGGTGGCACGACCCTGGAGTTCCTCTCGCCTTTCCTGTGGAGAGCGCCTCTTTGAGATGCGACGGAAACGCCGGGAATTCTTTCCCGAACACGAAGGAAAAGGATCCCTCCTCTCGAGCTAGGAGGCGAAAACGGGGCTCCTCTGGATGTGGGCCGGACTCTCGTGCTTCCTTTCGAGTGGAGACGGGTATGTCGGGGAACTTCTTGAGTTGCAGCAAGGGTGTGAAGGACCCTTTGGAAATTCCAGATGTTCGGTGTGATTAGCCTCGAGACGCCTCACTGGAAATGGGCCTCATCTCGCCTAGAAGGGAGAACCTCCTGGATTTTCTCTAGTTGCGGCAGGTGCTCTCGACTTACGACGGGGACCCTCTGGGACCCGCTCTGGTGGCCTTAGGAAAGGCCAGTCCCCATGCTAGTTGCATGGGGCCTCTCGGGATTCCTCTCCCGTCGATGCTGGGCCTAAGACCTTGTGTAGAGTCGGTGCAGGAACCGGAGGATTCCACTCCAGTGCTGACATGGTTCCTGGGTACTTTTGGAGTCTCCCTAAGGGAGTCAGTCCTCGTCTCGAGTTGGGGCATGCACGTGCGCTTTCCTCCGAGCTGTAGCTGTAGTGTCACGCTTCCCTTCGCGTGGATGAAGGAATCTGTGGCTTTCCCCGAGTCTTTCCCACGAGGCTTTCCCACGAGGCTTTCCCAAATGGCTGTCCAACGTGCCACCGTGGTGTGAGTCATTCCTCGGCTTGAAAGTCGAGGCAGTGCAAGGAAAACACGTTTCCCTGGAGTGGACTGAGACATCTGGGGACTCTGGGAATCGTGGCACGACCCTGGAGTTCCTCTCGCCTTTCCTGTAGAGAGCGCCCCCTCTTGAGCTGCGATGGGAAGGCCAGGAATTCTTTCCTGAACACGCAGGGAAAGGAACCCTCCTCTCGAGCTAGGAGGCGGAAACGGGGCTCCTCTGGATGTGGGCGGGACTCTCGTGCTTCCTCTCGAGTCGAGACGGGTATGTCGGGGAACTTCTTGAGTTGCAGCAAGGGTGTGAAGGACCCTTTGAAAGTTCCAGAGGTTAGGTGTGATTAGCCTCGAGAAGCCTCAGCGGAAATGGCCTCATCTCGCCTGGAGGGGAGAACCTCCTGGATGTTCTCGAGTTGCGGCAGGTGCTCTCGACTTACGACGGGGACCTCAGGGACCCGCTCTGGTGGCCTCTGGAAAGGCCAGTCCCCATGCGAGTTGTTCGGGGGCCTCTCGGGATTCCTCTCCCATCGATGCCGGGGCCTAAGATCTTGTTTGGAGCCGGTGCCGGAACCTGAGTATTCCTCTCCAGTGCTGACGTGGATCTGGGGGGACTTCTGGAGTCTCCCCAGTAGAGTCAGTCCTCCTCTCGAGTGGGGGCATGCACGTGCGCTTTCTTCCGAGCTGTAGCAGCAGTGTCATGCTTCCCTTCGCGTGGATCAAGGATCTGTGGCTTTCCCTCGAGGCTTTCCACGAGGCTTTCCCACGAGGCTTTCTGCCGGGGTCCAGCCCCGGTGGATCCAGGGAATTCGAAGGGTGGACGGCGTTGGCGTGGAAAGACTTCTTTGTTTATTAATGTAAGATTAGATTAAGAAACTATAGTGTAATAAGAAAGATTAAGTGGAGGAAGAGGGCTGAATAGCTTGGTTTACGCGGAAAGGCCAATAAAATTCCAGACAAGGAATCTGCACCATCTACGTTGGGCCACCGGCGCCCGCTTGAATATCTAAGGGTGCCTTGCCTTAAGCTCCCTTTGGTGCGGGTCTTAACAGCCGGGGCAAGTAAGTAGACCTGGCGAGCCTCTGCGCCCCAGATGGAGATTCAGCCTGAAGTTAAAGTAAAGAGCAGAGAGAGGGAAGGGGAGAGAAGAAGGAGAGAGAGAGACATGGGGGGAGCCAGAGTCCCAAGGAACCCAGTCCGAGAGACTAGTTCGAGAAACTGGTCCGATCCTTTATTGTTCAGAAGGCCTTTTATACTTTTGATAAAACATGGAGATCAACGGGTAACACAGAATTATGTAGCGTTCGCAGCCAGACTCTTTCTATACATCATTTTGTATACAAAAGGTCTCAGTGATTTACATTATCTTCTGGCCAAGAAGCTTGTTAACACTTTTTAGCTCTCTTCCTTAATGAATGTTGATTTTGTTTCCCCCGAAGTGTTTTTCTTTAATTTGCATCTCCTTAAAGCATTAAAGTTACATCTCTATAGAACAAAGGTGCAGTGGGATATAACAAAGAAGGTACTTAACTCAAAGATCTAATGTTGCTAATACCAGGTCTACTACTTGTTTTTCTATATACCAACTATATCTAAAAATAAAGGATATGAAAATTTGGCAGCAAGCATTGACTCAACAAATGAAACTTTTAATCAGTCCTATTCTAAAGATTTTGACTCTTCGGAAGCCCCTACATTCCTAGGATGTTTTAAGCTTCCTGTGCCTCCTGCAGTCAGGAGGCCTCAAACAATCACACTCGCAGAGTCCTGCAGGCAGGCTAGAAAGCCATCGGAGGGGTTTTTAGATTGAAACACTCTTTCAAATGCAGAAGACTGAAACCCTGAATTGACTTTTTCCAGAAAATGTCAGAAGAGTGGAAAAGCAGAGCACAAAAGCCGGCAGATTTTTGTTGGGGTACATGCTTAGGAATTTCCAGAGGGGTCCCTGAAGTCTGAGCACGCCTTGCGAATGTCAGCTTCCTTCCTCATGACCTTGTCACGGGCGGGATTCCTCACACTGGCTCCCGGCAGCTTTCCCACAGGACTGTCCCACGTGCCACCGTGGTGTGAGTCGATACTCGGCTTGAAAGTCGAGGCAGTGCAGGGAAAACAGGTTTCCCTGGAATGGACTGAGACATCTGGGGGACTCTGGGAATGTGGCACGACCCTGGAGTTCCTCTCGCCTTTCCTGTGGAGAGCGCCTCCACTTGAGATGCGACGGGAAAGCCGGGAATTCTTTCCCGACCACGCAGGGAAAGGATCCCTCCTCTCGAGCTAGGAGGCGGAAACGGGGCTCCTCTGGATGTGGGCGGGACTCCCGTGCTTCCTCTCGAGTGGAGTCAGGTATATCGGGGAACTTCTTGAGTTGCAGCAAGGGTGTGAAGGACCCTTTGGAAGTTCCAGAGGTTAGGTGTGATAAGCCTCGAGACGCCTCAGTGGAAATGGGCCTCATCTCGCCTGGAGGGCAGAACCTCCTGGATTTTCTCAAGTTGCGGCAGGTGCTCTCGACTTACGATGGGAACCTCAGGACCCGCTGTGGTGGCGTCAGGAAAGGCCAGTCCCCATGCGAGTTGCTCAGGGGCCTCTCGGGATACCTCTTCCGGCGATGCTGGGGCCTAGGACCTTGTGTGGAGTCAGTGCAGGGAACCTGAGGATTCCTCTCCAGTGCTGACATGGATCTTGGGTACTTCTGGAGTCTCCCCAGGGGAGTCAGTCCTCGTCTCAAGTGGGGGAATGCACGTGCACTTTCCTTCCGAGCTGTAGCAGCAGTGTCGCACTTCCCTTCGCGTGGATCAAGGGATCTGTGGCTTTCCCTCGAGGCTTTCCCACGAGGCTTTCCCACAGGGCTGTCGCACGTGCCACCGTTGTGTGAGTCGATCCTCGGCTTGAAAGTCGAGGCAGTGCAGGGAAAAGAGGTTTCCCTGGAATGGACTGAGACATCTGGCGGACTCTGGGAATGTGGCACGACCCTGGAGTTCCTCTCGCCTTCCTGTGAAGAGCGCCTCCACTTGAGATGCGACGGGAACGCCGGAATTCTTTCCCGACCACGCAGGGAAAGGATCCCTCTTCTCGAGCTAGGAGG
>NW_017194830.1:0-9166 GCF_001704415.2 Capra hircus
CCAGGATCAGGCCCCATTCCCAGAGTCCCCCAGATGTCTCAGTCCATTCCAGGGAACCTGGTTTTCCCTGCACTGCCTCGACTTTCAAGCCGAGGATCGACTCACACCACAGTGGCACGTGGGGCAGCCCTGTGGGAAAGCCTCGTCGGAAGCCTCGAGGGAAAGCCACAGATCCCTTGATCCACGCGAAGGGAAGCGCGACACTGCTGCTACAGCTCGGGAGGAAAGCGCACGTGCATGCCCCCACTCGAGATGAGGACTGACTTCCCTGGGAGACTCCAGAAGTATCCCAAGATACATGTCAGCACTGGAGAGGAATCCTCAGGTTCCGGCACTGACTCCACACAAGGTCTTCGGCCCCGGCATCGACGGGAGAGGGAATCCCGAGAGGCCCCGAGCAACTCGCATGGGGAATGGTCTTTCCTGAGGCCACCAGAGCGGGTCCCTGAGGTGCCCGTCGTAAGTCGAGAGCACCTGCCGCAACTCGAGAAAATCCAGGAGGTTCTCCCCTCCAGGAGAGATGAGGCCCATTTCCGCTGAGGCGTCTCGAGGCTAATCACACCTAACCTCTGGAACTTCTAAAGGGTCCTTCACACCCCTTGCTGCCAACTCAAGAAGTTCCCCGACATACCCGACTCCACTCGAGAGGAAGCACGAGAGTCCCGCCCACATACAGAGGACCCCGTTTCCGCCTCCTAGCTCAGGAGGAGGGATCTTTTCCCTGCGTGCTCGGGAAAGATTTTCCGGCGTTTCCGTGGCATCTCAAGAGGAGGAGCTCTCCACAGGAAAGGCGGGAGGAACTCGAGGGTCGTGCCACCATTCCCAGAGTCCCCCAGATGTCTCAGTCCATTCCAGGGAAACCTGTTTTCCCTGCACTTCCTCGACTTTCAAGCCCAAGATCGACTCACACCACTGTGGTATGTGGGACAGCCCTGTGGGAAAGCCTCGTGGGAAAGCCTCGTGGGGGGAAAGCCTCGAGGGAAAGCCACAGATCCCTTGATCCACGCAAATGGAAGCGCGACACTGCTGCTACAGCTCGGAAGGAAAGCGCACGTGCATTCCCCCACTCGAGACGAGGGCTGACTCCACTGGGGAGACTCCAGAAGTACCCCCAAGATCCATGTCAGCACTGGAGAGGAATCCTCAGGTTCCGGCACCCACTCCACACAAGATCTTAGGCCCCGGCATCGACGGGAGAGGAATCCCGAGAGGCCCGCGAGCTACTCGCATGGGGACTGGCCTTTCCTGAGTCCACCATAGCGGGTCCCTGAGGTCCCCGTCGTAAGTCGAGAGCACCTGCCGCAACTCGAGAAAATCCAGGAGGTTCTCCCCTCCAGGCGAGATGAGACCCGTTTCCGCTGAGGCGTCTCGAGGCTAATCACACCTAACCTCTGGAACTTACAAAGGGTCCTTCACACCCTTGCTGCAACTCAAGAAGTTCCCCGACATACCCGTCTCCACTCGAGAGGAAGCACGACAGTCCGGCCCACATCCAGAGGAGCCCCGTTTCCGCCTCCTAGCTCGAGAGGAGGGATCCTTTCCCTGCGTGCTCGGGAAAGAACTCCCGGCGTTCCCGTCGCATCTCAAGAGGAGGCGCTCTCCACAGGAAAGGCGAGAGGAACTCCAGGGTCATGCCACCATTCCCAGAGTCCCGCAGATGTCTCAGTCCATTCCAGGGAAACCTGTTTTCCCTGCACTGCCTCGACTTTCAAGCCGAGGATCGACTCAAACCATGGTGGCACGGTGCGACAGCCCTGTGGGAAAGCCTCGTGGGAAACCTCGTGGGAAAGCCTCGAGGGTATGCCACAGATCCCTTGTTCCACGCGAAGGGAAGCGTGACACTGCTGCTTCAGCTCGGAAGGAAAGCGCACGTGCATGCCCCACCCGAGACGAGGACTGGACTCCCCTGGTGAGACACCAGAAGTACCCCAAGATCCATGTCAGCGCTGGAGAGGAATTCTCAGGTTTCGGCACCGACTCCACACAAGGTCTTAGGCCCTGGCATCGACGGGAGAGGAATACCGGGAGGCTCCCGAGCAACTCGCAAGGGGACTGGCCTTTCCTGAGACCACCAGAACGGGTCCCTGATATCCCCGTCTTAAGTAGAGAGCACCTGCCGCAACTTGAGAAAATCCAGGAGTTTCTCCCCTCCAGGCGAGATGAGGCCCATTTCCGCTGAGGCGTCTCGAGGCAAATCACACCTAAACTCTGGAACTTCCAAAGGGTCCCTCACACCCTTGCTGCAACTCAAGAAGTTCCCCGACATACCCGTCTGCACTCGAGAGGAAGGACGAGAGTCCCGCCCACACCCAGAGGAGCCCCGATTATGCCTCCTAGCTCGAGAGGAGGGATCCTTTCCCTGCGTGGACAGGAAAGAATTCCCGGAGTTCCCGTCTCATCTAAGGACTAGGCACTCTCCACAGGAAAGGCGAGAGGAATTCCACGGTCGTGCCACCATTCCCTGAGTCCCCCAGATGTCTCAGTCCAGTCCAGGGAAACCTGTTTTCCCTGCAATGCCTCGACTTTCAAGCCGAGGATCGACTCACACCACTTTGGCATGTGGGACAACCCTCTGGGAAAACCTCGTTGGAAAGCCTCGTGGGAAAGCCTGAAGGGAAAGCCACAGATCCCTTGATCCACACGAAGGGAAGCGTGACACTCCTGCTACAGCTCCGGAGGAAAGCGCACGTGCATGCCCCCACTCGAGACGAGGACTGATTCCACTGGGGAGACTCCAGAAGTACCCCAAGATCCATGTCAGCACTGGTGAGCAATACTCAGGTTCCGGCACCGACACCACACAAGGTCTTAGGCCCCGGCATCGACGGGAGAGGAATCCCGATAGGCCCCCGAGCAACTCGAATGGGGACTGGACTTTCCTGAGGCCACCAGGGCGGGTCCCTGAGGTCCCCGGTCGTAAGTCAAGAGCACCTGCCACAACTCGAGAAAATCCAGGAGGTCTCCCCTTCAGGCGAGATGAGGCCCATTTCCGCTGAGGTGTCTCGAGGCAAATCACACCTAAACTCTGGAACTTACAAAGGGTCCCTCACACCCTTGCTGCAACTCAAGAAGTTCCCCGACATACCCGTCTCCACTCCAGAGGAAGCACGAGAGAACCGCCCACATACAGAGGAGCCCCGTTTCCGCCTCCTATCTCGAGAGGAGGGATCCTTTCCCTGCGTGGTCGGGAAAGAATTCCTGGCGTTTCCGTCGCATCTCAAGAGGAGGCGCTCTCCACAGGAAAGGCGAGATGAACTCCAGGGTCCTGGCACCATTCCCAGAGTCCCCCAGATGTCTCATTCCACTCCAGGAAAACCTTTTTTTCCCAGCAATGCATCGAGTTACAAGCCGAGGATCGACTCACACAACGGTGGCACGTGGGACAGCCCTGTGGGAAAGCCTCGTGGGAAAGCCTCGTGGGAAAGCCTCGTGGGAAAGCCTCGTGGGAAAGCCTCGAGGGAAAGCCACAGATACCCTGATCCACGCGAATGGAAGCGCGGACTCTGCTGCCTACAGCTCGAGAGGAAAGCGCACGTGCATGCCCCCACTCGAGACGAGGACTGACCCCCCTGGGGAGACTCCAGAAGTACCCCAAGATCCATGTCAGCATTGGAGAGGAATCCTCAGGTTCCGGAACTGACTCCACACAAGGTCTTAGGCCCCGGTATCGACGGAGAGGAATCCCGAGAGGCCCCCGCGCAACTCGCATGGGGAATGGCCTTTCCTGAGGCCACCAGAGCGAGTCCCTGAGGTCCCGGTCGTAAGTCGAGAGCACCTGCCGCAACTCGAGAACATCCAGGAGGTTCTCCCCTCCAGGCGAGATGAGGCCCATTTCCGCTGAGGCGTCTCGAGGATAATCACACCTAATATCTGGAACTTCCAAAGGGTCCTTCACACCCTTGCTGCCACTCAAGAAGTTCCCCGACATACCCGTCTCCACTCGAGAGGAAGCACGAGAGTCCCGCCCACATCCAAAGGAGCCCCGTTTCCGTCTCCTAGCTCGAGAGGAGGGATCCTTTCCCTGCGTGCGTCTGGAAAGAATTCCCGGCGTTCCCGTCGCATCTCAAGAGCAGGCGCTCTCCACAGGAAAGGCGAGAGGAACTCCAGATTCGTGCTACCGTTCCCAGAGTCCCCCAAATGTCTGCGTCCATTCCAGGGAAAACCAGTTTTCCCTGCACTGCCTTGACTTTCAAGCCGAGGATCGACTTACACCACGGTGGCACATGGGACAGCCCTGTGGGAAAGCCTCGTGGGAAAGCCTCGTGGCAAAGCCTCGTGAGAAAGCCTCGAGGGAATGCCACAGATCCCTTGTTCCACGTGAAGGAAAGGGTGACACTGCGGCTACAGCTCGGGAGGAAATCGGCACGTGCATGCCCCCACTCGAGACGAGGACAGACTCCGCTGGGGAGACTCCAGAAATACCCCAAGATCCATGTCAGAACTGGAGAGGAAACCTCAGGTCTGGCACCGACTCCACACCAGGTCTTAGGCCCTGGCATCGACGTGAGAGGAATCCCGAGAGGCCCCGAGCAACTCGCATGGGACTGCCTTTCCTGAGGCCACCAGAGCGGGTTCGCTGTGGTACCCCGTCGTAAGTCGAGAGCACCTGTCGCAAATCGAGAAAATCCAGGAGGTTCTCCCCTCCAGGCGACATGAGGCCCATTTCCGCTGAGGTATCTCGAGGCTAATCACACTTTACCTAAGGAACTACCAAAGGGTCCTTCACACCCTTGCTGCAACTCAAGAAGTTCCCTGACATACCCGTCTCCACTCGAGAGGAAGCACGAGAGTCCCGACCACATCCAGAGGAGCCCCGTTTCCACCTATTAGCTCGAGAGGAGGGATCCTTTCCCTGCGTGCTTGAGAAAGAATTCCCGGTGTTCCTGTCGCAACTCAAGAGGAGGCGCTCTCCACAGGAAATGCGAGAGGAACTCCAGGGTCATGCCAGCATTCCCAGAGTCCCCCAGATGTCTCAGTCCATTCCAGGGAAACCTGTTTTCTCTGCACTGTTTTGACTTTCAAGCCGAGGATAGACTAACACCACGGTGGCACGTGGGACAGCCCTGTGGGAAAGCCTCGTGGGAAAGGCCTCGTGAGAAAGCCTCGAGGGAATGCCACAGATCCCTTGTTCCACGTGAAGGAAAGGGTGACACTGCGGCTACAGCTCGGGAGGAAATCGCACGTGCATGCCCCCACTCGAGACGAGGACTGACTCCGCTGGGGAGACTCCAGAAATACCCCAAGATCCATGTCAGAACTGGAGAGGAAACCTCAGGTCTGGCACCGACTCCACACCAGGTCTTAGGCCCCGATATCGACTGGAGAGGAATCCCGAGAGACCCCCGAGAGGCCCCCGAGCAACTCCCAAGGGGACTGGCCTTTCCTGAGGCCACCAGAGCGGGTCCCTGAGGTCCCCGTCGTAAGTCAAGAGCACTGCCTTCAACTCGAGGAAAATCCAGGAGGTTCTCCCCTCCAGGCGAGATGAGGCCCATTTCCGCTGAGGCGTCTCGAGGCTAATCACACCTAAACTCTGGAACTTCCAAAGGGTCCTTCACACCCTTGCTGGAACTCAAGAAGTTCCGCAACATTCCCGACTCCACTCGAGAGGAAGCACGAGAGTCCCGCCCACATCCAGAGGAGCCCCGTTTCCGCCTCCTAGCTCGAGAGGAGGGATCCTTTCCTGCGTGGTCGGGAAAGAATTCCCGGCGTTCCCGTCGCATCTCAAGATGAGGCGCTCTCCACAGGAAAGGCGAGAGGAACTCCAGGGTCGTGCCACCATTCCCAGAGTCGCCCAGATATCTCAGTCCATTCCAGGGAAACCTGTATTCCCTGCACTGCCTCAACTTTGCAAGCCGAGGATCGACTCACACCACGGTGGCACGTGGGACAGCCCTAGTGGGAAAGCCTCGTGGGAAAACCTCGTGGGAAAGCCTCGAGGGAAAGCCACAGATCCCTTGATCCATCTCGAAGGGAAGCGTGACACTGCTGCTACAGCTGGGGAGGAAAGCGCATGTGCATGCCCCCACTCGAGACGAGGACTGACTCCCTGGGGAGACTCCAGACGTACCCCAAGATCCATGTCAGCACTGGAGAGGATTCCTCAGGTTCCGGCACTGGACTCCACACAAGGTCTTAGGCCCCAGCATCGAACTGGGAGAGGAAACCCGAGAGGCCCCCGAGAGGCCACCGAGAAACTCGCATGGGGACTGGCCTTTCCTGAGGCCACGAGAGCGGGTCCCTGAGGACCCTGTCGTAAGTCGAGAGCGCCTGCCGCAACTCGAGAAAATCCAGGAGGTTCTCCCTTCCAGGCGAGATGAGGCCCATTTCTGCTGAGACGTCTCGAGGCTAATCACACCTAACCTCTGGAAGTTCCAAAGGGTCCTTCACAACCTTTCTGCAACTCAAGAAGTTCCCCGACATTCCCGTTTCCACTCGAGAGGAAGCACGAGAGTTCCGCCCACATCCAGAGGAGCCCCGTTTCCGCCTCATAGCTCGATAGGAGGGATCCTTTCCCTGCGTGGTCGTGAAAGAATTCCCGGCGTTCCCGTTACATCTCAAGAGGGGGCGCACTCCACAGGAAAGGCGAGAGGAACTCCAGTGTGGTCCACCTTTCCCAGATCCCCCAGATGTCTCAGTCCATTCCACGGAAGCCTGTTTTCCCTGGCACTGGCCTCAACTTTCAAGCCGAGGATCGACTGACACCACGGTGGCACGTGGGACATCACTGTGGGAAAGCGTCGTGGGAAGCCTGGTGGGAAAGCGTCGTGGGAAAGCCTCGTGGAAAGCCTCGAGGGAAAGCCACTGATTCTAGGATACACTCGAAGGGAAGCGATGACACTGCTGCTACAGCTCAGGGAGGAAAGCGCACGTGCATGCCCCCACTCGAGACAAGCGACTGACTCCCCTGAGGAGACTCCAGAAATACCCCAAGGTCCATGTCAGCACTGGAGAGGAATCCTCAGGTTCCCGGCACCGACTCCACACAAGGTCTTAAGCATCGGCATCGGCAGGAGAGGAATCCCGAGAGGCCCCCTAGCAACACGCATGGGGACTGGCGTTTCCTGAGGCCACCAGAGCGGGTCCCTGAGGTCCCCGTCGTAAGTCGAGAGCACCTGCCGCAACTCGAGAAAATCCAGGAGGTTCTACCCACCAGGCGAAATGAGGCCCATTTCCGCTGAGGTGTCTCGAGGCTAATCACACCTAACCTCTTGGAAATTCCAAAGGGTCCTTCACAACCTTTGCTGCAACTCAAGAAGATCCCTGACATACCAGTCTCCACCCGAGAGGAAGCACGAGGAGTCCCACCCACATCCAGAGGAGCCCCCGTTTCCGCCTCCCTAGCTCGAGAGGAGGGATCCTTTCCCTGCGTGGTCAGGAAAGAATTCCCGGCGTTCCCGTCGCATCTCAAGAGGAGGCGCTCTCCACAGGAAAGGCGAGGAGGAACTCCAGGGTCGTGCCACCATTCCCAGAGTCCCCCAGATGTATCAGTCCATTCCAGGGAAACCTGTTTTCCCTGCACTGCCTCGACTTTCAAGCCGAGGATCAACTCACACACGGTGGCACGTGGGACATCCCTGTGGGAAAGTCGTGGGAAAGCCTCGTGGGAAAGCCTCGAGGGAAAGACACAGATCCCTTGATTCTCGCGAAGGGAAGCGTGACACTGCTGCTACAGCTCGGGAGGAAATCGCACGTGCATGCCCCTCTCGAGATGAGTACTGACTCCCCTCGGGAGGCTCTAGAAGTTCCCCAAGATCCATGCCGGCATTGGAGAGGAATCCTCACGTTCTGGAACTGAGTCCACACAAGGTCTTAGGCCCCAGCATCGACGGAGAGGAATCCCGAGAGGCCCCGAGCAACTCGCATGGGGACTGGCCTTTCCTGAGCCCACCAGAGTGACTCCCCAGGGGAGTGGGTCCTAGCAGTGTCATGCTTCCTTTCGCGTGGATCAAGGGATCTGTGGCTTTCCCTCGAGGCTTTCCAGTGGGCTGTCCCCACGTGCCACCGTGGTGTGAGTCGATCCTAGGCTTGAAAGTCAAGGCAGTGCAAGGAAAACAGGTTTCCTGGAATGGACTGAGACATCTGTGGGACTCTGGGAATGGTGGCACGACACTGGAGTTCCTCTCTTTGTTTCCTGTGGAGAGTGCCCCGAGCAACTTGCATGGGGACTGGCCTTTCATGAGGCCAACAGAGCGGGTCTCTGAGGTCCAAGTCGTAAGTCGAAGCTCCTGCTGCAACTCGAGAAAATCCAGGAGGTTCTCCCCTCCAGGCGAGAGATGTGGCCCATATCCGATGACGCGTCTCGAGGCTATTCAACAAGCGTCTGGAACTAACAAACGGGGCTTCAAACCCTAGCTGCAACTCAAGAAGTTCCCCGAAATACACCTCTCCACTCGAGAGGAAGCAGGAGAGTCCCGCCCCACATCCAGAGTAGCCCGTTACTGCCTCCTAGCTCGAGAGGAGGGATCCTTTCACTGAGTGGTCGGTCAAGTATTCCCGGAGTTCCCGACTCATCTCAAGAGGAGGCGCTATCCACAGGAAAGGCGAGAGGAACTCCAGATTCGTGCACCCATTCCCAGAGTCCCCCAGATGTCTCAGTCCATTCCAGGGAAACCTGTTTCCCTACACTGCCTCGACTTTCAGGACGAGGATCACTCACACCACGGTGGCACTTGCACCAGCCCTTAGGGAAATCCTCGAGGGAAAGCCACAGATCCCTTGATCCATGCGAAGAGAAGCGTGACACTGCTGCTACAGCTTGGGAGGAAAGCGCACGTGCATGCCTCCCACTCGAGATGAGGACTGACTCCACTGGGGAGACTACAGAAGTACCCCAAGATCTATCTCAGCACTGGAGAGGAATCCTCAGGTTCCGGCACCGACTCCACACAAGGTCTTAGACCCCGGCATTCGACGGGAGAGAAATCCCGAGAGGCCCCCGAGCAACTCGCATGGGGACTGGCCTTACCTGAGGCCACCAGAGCGGGTCCCTGAGGTCCCGTCCAAGTCGAGAGCACCTGCACCAACTCGAGAAAATGCAGGAGGTTCTCCCTCCAGGGGAGATGAGCCCATTTCCTCTGAGGCGTCCCCGAGGCTAATTACACTAACCTCTGAACTTCCAAAGCGGTCCTTCACACCATTGCTGCCAACTCAAGAAGTTCCCCGACGT
>NW_017194831.1:0-9166 GCF_001704415.2 Capra hircus
CCCTTTGGAAGTTCCAGAGGTTAGGTGTGATTAGCCTCGAGACGCCTCAGCGGAAATGGGCCTCATCCGCCTGGAGGGGAGAACCTCCTGGATTTTCTCGAGTTGCGGCAGTGCTCTCGACTTACGACGGGACCTCAGGGACCCGCTCTGGTGGTCCTCAGGAAAGGCCAGTCCCCATGCGAGTTGCTCGGGGCCTCTCGGATTCCCTCCGTCGATGCCGGGCCTAAGACCTTGTGTGGAGTCGGTGCGGAACCTGAGGATTCCTCTCCAGTGCTGGCATGGATCTTGGGGTACTTCTGGAGTCTCCCCAGGGGAGTCAGTCCTCGTCTCGAGTGGGGGCATGCACGTGCGCTTTCCTCCCGAGCTGTAGCAGCAGTGTCACGCTTCCTTCCGTGTCAAGGATCAGGGGTCTGGATTTCCACGAGGCTTTCCCACGAGGCTTTCCCACAGGGCTGTCCCACGTGCCACCGTGGTGTGAGTCGATCCTCGCTTGAAAGTCGAGGCAGTGCAGGGAAAACAGGTTTCCCTGGAATGGACTGAGACATCTGGGGCTCTGGGAATGGTGGCACGACCCTGGAGTTCCTCTCGCCTTTCCTGTGGAAGAGCGCCTCCTCTTGAGATGCGACGGGAACGCCGGGAATTCTTTCCCCCAGCGCAGGGAAGGATCCTCCTCTCGAGCTAGGAGGCGAAACGGGCTCCTCTGGATGAGGCGGGACTCTCGTGCTTCCCTCTCGAGTGGAGACGGGTATGTCGGGGAACTTCTTGAGTTGCAGCAAGGGTGTGAAGGACCCTTTGGAAGTTCCAGAGGTTAGGTGTGATTAGCCTCGAGACGCCTCAGCGAAATGGGCCTCATCTCGCCTGGAGGGGAGAACCTCCTGGATTTTCTCGAGTTGCGGCAGGTGCTCTCAACTTACGACGGGTCCTCAGGGACCCGCTCTGGTGGCCTCAGGAAAGGCCAGTCCCCATGCGAGTTGCTCGGGGGCCTCTCGGGATTCCTCTCCCGTCGATGCCGGGGGGCCTAAGACTGCCGGGAGCCAGTGTGAGCAAGCCCGCCCGTGACAAGGTTATGAGGAAGGAAGCTGACATACGCAAGGCGTGCTCAGACTTCAGGGACCCCTCTGGAAGTTTTTAAGCATGTACCCCAACAAATATCTGCCGGTTTTTGTGCTCTGCTTTTTCACTCTTCTGACCTTTTCTGGAAAAAGTCAATTCAGCGCGTTAGTCTTCTGCATTTGAAAGAGTGTTTCAATCCAAAAACCCTCTGATGGCTTTCTAGCCTGCCTGTAGGACTCGTACAGCTGCGCTTGTGATTGTTTGAGGCCTCCTGACCGCAGGAGGCACAGGAAGCTTAAAACATCCTAGGAATGCAGGAGCTTTCGAGGAGTCAAAATCTTTAGAATAGGACTGATTAAAAGTTTCATTTTTTGGGTCAATGCTTGCTGCCAAATTTTCATATCCTTTATTTTTAGATATAGTTGGTATATAGAAAAACAAGTAGTAGACCTGGTATTAGCAACATTATATCTTTGAGTTAAGTACCTTCTTTGTTATAACCCACTGCACATTTGTTCTATAGAGATGTAACTTTAATGCTTTAAGGAGATGCAGATTAAAGAAAAACACTTCAGGGGAAACAAAATTAACGTTCATTAAGGAAGAGAGCCAAAAAGTGTTAACAAGCCTCTTGGCCAGAAGATAATGTAAATCACCTGAGACCTTTTGTATACAAAATGATATACAGAAAGAATCTGGGTTGTGAACGCTACATAATTTTGTGTTATCCATTGATCTCCATGTTTTATCAAAAATATAAAAGGCCTTGTGAACAATAAAGGAGGAGGCCAGGGTCCGGGGCCAGTTTCTCGACCAGCTTCTCGAACTAGTCTCTCAGCCTGGTTTCTTGGGACTCTGGCTCCCCCCGTGTCTTTCTCTCTCTTTCTTCTTCTCTACCTTTCCTTCTCTCTGCTCTTTACTTTAACTTCAGGCTGAATCTCCACCTGGAGTGCGGAGGCTAGCAAGGTCTACTTACTTGCCCTGGCTGTTAAGACCCGCACGAAAGGGAGCTTAAGGCGAGGCACCCTTAGATATTCAAGCGGGCGCCGGTGGCCCAAAGTAGGTTGGTGCAAATTCCTTGTGTGGATTTTATCGGCCTTCCGCGTAAACCAAGCTATTCAGCCCTCTTCCTCCACTTAATCTTCTTACTACACTATAGTTTCCAAATCTAATCTTACATTAATAAATAAACAAGTCTTTCCACGACAACGCCGTCCACAGTTTCGAATTCCCTGGATCCACCGGGGCTGGAGCCCGGCATAAGACCTTGAGTGGAGTCGGTGCCGGAACCTGAGGATTCCTCTCCAGTGCTGACATGGATCTTGGGTACTTCTGGAGTCTCCCCAGGGGAGTCAGTCCTCGTCTCGAGTGGGGCATGCACGTTTGCTTTCCTCCCGAGCTGTGGCAGCAGTGTGGCGCTTCCCTTCGTGTGGATTAAGGGATCTGTGGCTTTCCATCGAGGCTTTCCCAGGAGGCTTTCCCACGAGGCTTTCCCACGAGGCTTTCCCACAGGCTGTCCCACGTGCCACCGTGGTGTGAGTCGATCCTCGGCTTGAAATTCGAGGCAGTAGACGAAAATCAGGTTTCCCTGGAATGGAGTGAGACATCTGGGGGACTCTGGAATGCTGGCACGACCCTGGAGTTCCTCTCGCCTTTTCTGTGGAGAGGGCCTCCTCTTGAGATGCAAAGGGAACGCAGGGAATTCTTTCCCGACCACGCAGGGAATGGATCCCTCCTCTCGAGCTAGGAGGCGGAAACGGGCTCCTCTGGATGTGTGCAGAACCCTTGTGCTTCCTCTCGAGTGGAGACGGGTAAGTCGGGGAACTTCTGAGTTGCAGCAAGGGTGTGAAGGACCCTTTGGATGTTCAAGATGTTAGATGTGATTAGCCTCGAGACACCTCAGCGGAAAAGGCCTCATCTCGCCTGGAGGGGAGAACCTCCTGGATTTTCTCGAGTTGCGGCAGGTGATGTCGACTTACGACGGGGACCTCAGGGAGCCCGCTCTGCTGGCCTGAGTAAAGGCCAGTCCCCATTCGAGATGTTTGGGGGCCGCTCGGGATCCTCTCACGGCGATGCCGGGGCCTAAGACCTTGTGTGGAGTCGGTTTTGGAACCTGAGTATTCCTCTCCGGTTCTGGCATGGATCTTGGGGTACTTCTGGAGTCTCCCCAGGGGAGTCAGTCCTCGTCTCGAGTCGGGGCATGCTCGGGCGCTTTCCTCCCGATCTGTAGCAGCAGTGTCAGCTTCCCTTCTCGTGGATCAAGGGATCAGGGGCTTTCCCTCGAGGCTTTTCCAAGAGGCTTTCCCACGAGGCTTTCCCACAGGGCTTCCCACGTGCCACCGTGGTGTGAGTCGATCCTCGCTTGAAGGTCGAGGCAGTGCAGGGAAAACAGGTTTCCCTGGAATGGACTGAGACATCTGGGGGACTCTGGGAATGATGGCACGACCCTGGAGTTCCTCTCGTCTTTCCTGTGGAGAGCGCCTCCTCTTGAGATGCGACGGGAATGCCGGGAATTCTTTCCCGCCACGCAGGGAAAGGATCCCTCCTCTCGAGCTAGGAGGGGAAATGGGGCTCCTCTGGATGTGGGCGGGACTCTCGCGATTCCTCTAGAGTGGAGACGGGTATGTCGGGGTACTACTTGAGTTGCAGCAAGGGTGTGAAGGACCCTTTGGAAGTTCCAGAGGTTAGGTGTGATTAGCCTCGAGACGCCTCATTGGAAATGGCCTCATCTAGCCTGGAGGGGAGAACCACCTGGATTTCTCGTGTTGCGTCAGGTGCTCTCGACTTACGACGGTGACCTCAGGGACCCGCTCTGGTGGCCTCAGGAAAGGCCAGTCCCATGCGAGTTGCTCGGGGGCCTCTCGGGATTCCTCTCCTCTTGATGCCGAGCCCCAAGTCCTTGTGTGAGGTCGATGCCGGAACCTGAGGATTCCTCTCCAGTGCTGATATGGATCCTGGGGTACTTCTGGAGTCTCCCCAGGGGAGTCAGTCCTCGTCTCGAGTGGGGGCATGCACGTGCGCTTTCCTCCCGAGCTGTAGCAGCAGTGTCACGCTTCCCTTCGCGTCGATCAAGGGATCTGTGGCATTCCCTCGAGGCATTCCCTCGAGGCTTTTCCACGAGGCCTTTTCCCACGAGGCTTTCCCACAGGGCTGTCCCACGTGCCACCGTGGTGTGAGTCGATCCTCGGCTTGAAAGTCGAGGCAGTGCAGGGAAAACAGGTTTCCCTGGAATGGACTGAGACATCTGGGGGATTCTGCGTTGGTGGTACGACCCTGGAGTTCCTCTCGCCTTTCCTGTGGAGAGCGCTTCCTCTTGAGATGCGACGGGAACGCCGGGAATTCTTTCCCGACCACGCAGGGAAAGGATCCCTCCTCTTGTGCTATGAGGCGGAAACTGGGCTCCTCTGGATGTGGGCGTGACTCTCGTGCTTCCTCTCGAGTGGAGACGGGTATGTCGGGGAACTTCTTGAGTTGCAGCATGGGTGTGTGGGTCCCTTTGGAAGTTCCAGAGGTTAGGTGTGATTAGCCTCGAGACGCCTCAGCGGAAATGGGCCTAATCACACCTGGACGGGAGAACCTCCTGGATTTTCTCGAGTTGCGGCAGGTGCTCTCGACTGACGACGGGGACCTCAGGGACCCGCTCTGGTGGCTCAGGAAAGGCCAGTCCCCATGCGAGTTGCTCCGGGGCCTCTCGGGATTCCTCTCACGGCGATGCCGGGCCTAAGACCTTGTGTGGAGTCGGTGTTGGAACCTGAGTATTCCTCTCCGGTTCTGGCATGGATCTTGGGGTACTTCTGGAGTCTCCCCAGGGGAGTCAGTCCTCGTCTCGAGTGGGGGCATGCACGGGCGCTTTCCTCCCGATCTGTAGCAGCAGTGTCACGCTTCCCTTCTCGTGGATCAAGGGATCAGGGGCTTTCCCTCGAGGCTTTTCCACGAGGCCTTTCCCACGAGGCTTTCCACAGGGCTGTCCCACGTGCCACCGTGGTGTGAGTCGATCCTCGGCTTGAAAGTCGAGCAGTGCAGGGAAAACAGGTTTCCCTGAATGGACTGAGACATCTGGGGGACTCTGGGAATGGTGGCACGACCCTGGAGTTCCTCTCCGTCTTTCCTGTGGAGAGCGCCTCCTCTTGAGATGCGACGGGAATGCCGGGAATTCTTTCCCCCGCCACGCAGGGAAAGGATCCCTCCTCTCGAGCTAGGAGGCGGAAATGGGGCTCCTCTGGATGTGGGCGGGACTCTCGCGATTCCTCTAGAGTGGAGACGGGTATGTCGGGGTACTACTTGAGTTGCAGCAAGGGTGTGAAGGACCCTTTGGAAGTTCCAGAGGTTAGGTGTGATTAGCCTCGAGACGCCTCAGCGGAAATGGGCCTCATCTAGCCTGGAGAGAAGAACCACCTGGATTTTCTCGTGTTGCGTCAGGTGCTCTCGACTTACGACGGTGACCTCAGGGACCCGCTCTGGTGGCCTCAGGAAAGGGCCAGTCCCCATGCGAGTTGCTCGGGGCCTCTCGGGATTCCTCTCCTCTCGATGCCGAGCCCCAAGTCCTTGTGTGAGGTCGGTGCCGGAACCTGAGGATTCCTCTCCAGTGCTGATATGGATCCTGGGGTTCTTCTGGAGTCTCCCCAGGGGAGTCAGTCCTCGTCTGGAGTGGGGGGCATGCACGTGCGCTTTCCTCCCGAGCTGTAGCAGCAGTGTCACGCTTCCCTTCGCGTCGATCAAGGGATCTGTTGCATTCCCTCGAGGCATTCCCTCGAGGCTTTCCCACGAGCTTTCCCCTCAGGGCTGTCCCACGTGCCACCATGGTGTGAGTCGATCCTCGGCTTGAAAAGTCGAGGCAGTGCAGGGAAAACAGGTTTCCCTGGAATGGACTGAGACATCTGGGGGATTCTGCTTGGTGGTACGACCCTGGAGTTCCTCTCGCCTTTCCTGTGGAGAGCGCCTCCTCTTGAGATGCGACGGGAACGCCGGGAATTCTTTCCCGACCACGCAGGGAAAGGATCCCTCCTCTTGTGCTATGAGGCGGAAACTGGGCTCCTCTGGATGTGGGCGTGACTCTCGTGCTTCCTCTCGAGTGGAGACGGGTATGTCGGGGAACTTCTTGAGTTGCAGCATGGGTGTGTGGGTCCCTTTGGAAGTTCCAGAGGTTAGGTGTGATTAGCCTCGAGACGCCTCAGCGGAAATGGGCCTAATCACACCTGGACGGGAGAACCTCCTGGATTTTCTCGAGTTGCGGTAGGTGCTCTCGACTGACGACGGGGACCTCAGGGACCCGCTCTGGTGGCCTCAGGAAAGGCCAGTCCCCATGCGAGTTGCTCCGGGGCCTCTCAGGGATTCCTCTCACGGCGATGCCGGGGCATAAGACCTTGTGTGGAGTCGGTGTTGGAACCTGAGTATTCCTCTCCAGTTCTGGCATGGATCTTGGGGTACTTCTGGAGTCTCCCCAGGGGAGTCAGTCCTCGTCTCGAGTGGGGCATGCACGGGCAATTTCCTCCCGATCTGTAGCAGCAGTGTCACGCTTCCCTTCTCGTGGATCAAGGGATCAGGGGCTTTCCCTCGAGGCTTTTCACGAGGCTTTCCCACGAGGCTTTCCCACAGGGCTGTCCCACGTGCCACCGTGGTTTGAGTCGATCCTCGGCTTGAAAGTCGAGGCAGTGCAGGGAAAACAGGTTTCCCTGGAATGGACTGAGACATCTGGGGGACTCGGGGAATGGTGGCACGACCCTGGAGTTCCTCTCGTCTTTCCTGTGGAGAGGGCCTCCTCTTGAGATGCGACGGGAATGCCGGGAATTCTTTCCCCGCCACGCAGGGAAAGGATCCCTCCTCTCGAGCTAGGAGGCGGAAAATGGGGCTCCTCTGGATGTGGGCGGGACTCTCGCGATTCCTCTAGAGTGGAGACGGGTATGTCGGGGTACTACTTGAGTTGCAGCAAGGGTGTGAAGGACCATTTGGAAGTTCCAGATGTTAGGTTTGATTAGCTTCGAGACGCCTCAGGGGAAATGGGCCTCATCTAGCCTGGAGGGGAGAACCACCTGGATTTTCTCGTGTTGCGTCAGGTGCTCTCGACTTACGACGGTGACCTCAGGGACCCGCTCTGGTGGCCTCAGGAAAGGCCAGTCCCCATGCGAGTTGCTCGGGGGCCTCTCGGATTCCTCTCCTCTCGATGCCGAGCCCCAAGTCCTTGTGTGAGGTCGGTGCCGGAACCTGAGGATTCCTCTCCAGTGCTGATATGGATCCTGGGGTTCTTCTGGAGTCTCCCCAGGGGAGTCAGTCCTCGTCTGGAGTGGGGGCATGCACGTGCGCTTTCCTCCGAGCTGTAGCAGCAGTGTCACGCTTCCCTTCGCGTCGATCAAGGGATCTGTGGCATTCCTCGAGGCATTCCCTCGAGCTTTCCCACGAGGCTTTCCCTCAGGGCTGTCCCACGTGCCACCGTGGTGTGAGTCGATCCTCGGCTTGAAAGTCGAGGCAGTGCAGGGAAAACAGGTTTCCCTGGAATGGACTGAGACATCTGGGGGATTCTGCGTTGGTGGTACGACCCTGGAGTTCCTCTCGCCTTTCCTGTGGAGAGCGCCTCCTCTTGAGATGCGACGGGAACGCCGGGAATTCTTTCCCGACCACGCAGGGAAAGGATCCCTCCTCTTGTGCTATGAGGCGGAAACTGGGCTCCTCTGGATGTGGGCGTGACTCTCGTGCTTCCTCTCGAGTGGAGACGGGTATGTCGGGGAACTTCTTGAGTTGCAGCATGGGGTGTGTGGGTCCCTTTGGAAGTTCCAGAGGTTAGGTGTGATTAGCCTCGAGACGCCTCAGCGGAAATGGGCCTAATCACACCTGGACGGGAGAACCTCCTGGATTTTCTCGAGTTGCGGCAGGTGCTCTCGACTGACGACGGGGGACCTCAGGGACCCGCTCTGGTGGTCTCAGGAAAGGCCAGTCCCCATGCGAGTTGCTCCGGGGCCTCTCGGGATTCCTCTCACGGCGATGCCGGAGCCTAAGACCTTGTGTGGAGTCGGTGTTGGAACCTGAGTATTCCTCTCCAGTTCTGGCATGGATCTTGGGGTACTTCTGGAGTCTCCCCAGGGGAGTCAGTCCTCGTCTCGAGTGGGGGCATGCACGGGCGCTTTCCTCCCGATCTGTAGCAGCAGTGTCACGCTTCCCTTCTCGTGGATCAAGGGATCAGGGGCTTTCCCTCGAGGCTTTTCCACGAGGCTTTCCCACGAGGCTTTCCCACAGGGCTGTCCCACGTGCCACCGTGGTGTGAGTCGATCCTCGGCTTGAAAGTCGAGGCAGTGCAGGGAAAACAGGTTTCCCTGGAATGGACTGAGACATCTGGGGGACTCTGGAATGGTGCACGACCCTGGAGTTCCTCTCGTCTTTCCTGTGGAGAGCGCCCTCCTCTTGAGATGCGACGGGAATGCCGGGAATTCTTTCCCCACGCAGGGAAAGGATCCCTCTCTCGAGCTAGGAGGCGAAAATGGGCTCCTCTGGATGTGGGCGGGACTCTCGCGATTCCTCTAGAGTGGAGACGGGTATGTCGGGGTACTACTTGAGTTGCAGCAAGGGTGTGAAGGACCCTTTGGAAGTTCCAGAGGTTAGGTGTGATTAGCCTCGAGACGCCTCAGCGGAAATGGGCCTAATCACACCTGGAGGAAGAACCTCCTGGATTTTCTCGAGTTGCGGCAGGTGCTCTCGACTGACGACGGGGACCTCAGGGACCCCTCTGGTGGCTCAGGAAAGGCCAGTCCCCATGCGAGTTGCTCCGGGGCCTCTCGGGATTCCTCTCACGGCGATGCGGAGCCTAAGACCTTGTGTGCAGTCGGTGTTGGAACCTGAGTATTCCTCTCCAGTTCTGGCATGGATCTTGGGATACTTCTGGAGTCTCCCCAGGGGAGTCAGTCCTCATCTCGAGTGGGCATGCACGGCGCGCTTTCCTCCCGATCTGTAGCAGCAGTGTCACGCTTCCCTTCTCGTGGATCAAGGGATCAGGGCTTTCCCTCGAGGCTTTTCCACGAGGCTTTCCCATGAGGCTTTCCACAGGGCTGTCCCGCCACGTACCACCTGTGGTGTGAGTCCGATCCTCGGCTTGAAAGTCGAGGCAGTTTCGCCTGGAATTGACTTC
>NW_017194832.1:0-9165 GCF_001704415.2 Capra hircus
GTGCCACCCATTCCCCAAGTCCCCCAGATGTCTCAGTCCATTCCAGGGAAAACTGTTTTCCCTGCACTGCCTCGACATTTCAACAAGGATCGACTCACAACATGGTGGCACATGGACAGCCCTGTGGGAAAGCGTCTTGGGAAAGCCTCGTGGGAAAGCCTCGAGGGAAATCCACAGATCCCTTGATCCCACGAAGGGAAGCGTGACACTGCTGCTACAGCTCGGAGGAAAGCGCACATCCATGCCCCAACTCGAGATGAGGACTGACTGCCCTGGGAAGACTCCAGACGTAACCTAAGATCCATTTCTGCACTGGAGAGGAAACCTCAGGTTCCGGCACTGAGTCCACACAAGGTCTCAGGCCCCAGCATCGACGGGAGTGGAATTCCGAGAGGCCCCGAGCAACTCACATGGGAACTGGCCTTTCCTGAGGCCACCAGAGCGGATCCCTGAGGTCCCCGTCGTAAGACGAGAGCACCTGCCGCAACTCGAGAAAATCCAGGAGGTTCTCCCCTCCAGGAGAGATGAGGCCCATTTCCACTGAGGCGTCTCGAGGCTAATCACACCTAACCTCTGGAACTTCCAAAGGGTTCCTTCACACCCTTGCTGCAACTCAAGAAGTTCCCCGACATACCCGTCTCCACTCGAGAGGAAGAACTAGAGTCCCGCTCACATCCAGAGGAGCCCTGTTTCCACCTCATAGCTCGAGAGGATTGATCCTTTCGCTGGTGGTCGGGAAAGAATTCCCGGCGTTCCCGTAACGCATCTCAAGTGGAGGCGCTCTCCTACAGGAAAAGCAAGAGGAACTCCAGGGTCGTGCCACCATTCCCAGAGTCCCCCAGATGTCTCAGTCCATTCCAGGGAAACCTGTATTCCCTGCACTGCCTCGACTTTCAAGCCGAGGATCGACTCACACCACAGGTGGCACGTGGGGACAGCCCTGTGGGAAAGCCTCATGGGAAAGCCTCGAGGGAAAGACTCAGATCCCTTGATCCACGGAAGGGAAGCGCGACACTGCTGCTACAGCTCGGGAGGAAAGCGCACGTGCATGCCCCCAATCGAGACTAGGTCTGACTCCCCTGGGTAGACTCCAGAAGTACCCCAAGATCCATGTCAGCACTGGAGAGGAATCCTCAGGTTCCGGCACTGACACCAAACAAGGTCTTAGGCCCCAGCATCGACGGGAGAGGAATCCCGAGAGGCCCCCGAGCAACTCGCATGGGGACTGGCCTTTCCTGAGGCCACCAGAGCGGTTCCCTGAGGTCCCCATAGTAAGTGAAGAGCACCTGCCGCAACTCGAAAAATCCAGCAGGTTCTCCCCTCCAGGCGAGATGAGGCCATTTTTCCAGTGAGGCATCTCAGGGGTAATCACCCTTAAACTCTGGAACTTCCAAAGGGTCCTTCACACCCTTGCTGCAACTCAAGAAGTTCCCTGACTATACCCGTCTCCACTCTACAGGAAGTCCGAGAGTCCCGCCCATATCCAGAGTGGCCCCGTTTCCGCCTGCTAGCTCGAGAGGAGGGATCCTTTCCCTGCGTGGTCGGGAAAGAATTCCTAGCGTTCCCGTCTCATCTCAAGAGGAGGCGCTCTCCACAGGAAAGGCGAGGAACTCCAGGATCAGTGCCCCATTCCCAGAGTCCCCCAGATGTCTCAGTCCATTCCAGGGAAACCTGTTTTCCCTGCACTGCCTCGACTTTCAAGCCGAGGATCGACTCACACCACGGTGGCACGTGGGACAGCCCTGTGGGAAAGCCTCGTGGGAAAGCCTCGTGGGAAAGCCTCGAGGGTTAGCCCCTGATCCCTTGATCCACCGAAGGGAAGCGTGACACTGCTGCTACAGCTCGGGAGGAGAGCGCACGTGCATGCCCCCACTCGAGACGAGGAGTGACTCCACTGGGGAGACTCCAGAAGTACCCAAGGTCCATGTCAGCACTGGAGAGGAATGCCTCAGGTTCCGGCACCGACTCCACACAAGATCTTAGGCACCGGCATAGATGTGAGGGGAATCCCGAGAGGCCCTCGAGCAACTCGCATGGGCACTGGCCTTTCCTGAGGCCACCAGAGCGGGTCCTGAGGTCCCCGTCCTAAGTCGAGAGCACCTGCCGAAACTCGAGAAAATCCAGGAGGTTTTCCCCTCCAGACGAGATGAGGCCCATTTCCGCTGAGGCGTCTCAAGGGTAATCACATCTAACATCTGGAACTTCCAAAGGATCCTTCACACCCTTGCTGCAAGTCAAGAAGCTCCCCGAAATACCCGTCTCCACTTGAGAGGAAGCACGAGAGTCCGCCGGAACATCCAGAGGAGCCCCGTTGTCACCTCCTAGCTCGAGAGGAGCGATCCTTTCCCTGCGTGGTCGGGAAAGATTTCCCGGCGTTCCGTCGCATCTCAAGAGGAGGCGCTCTCCACAGGAAAGGCGAGATGAACTCTAAGGTCGTGCCACCATTCCTATAGACAACCAGATGTCTCCGTCCATTCCAGGGAAACCTGTTTTCCCTGCACTGCCTCGACTTTCAAGCCGAGGATCGACTCACACCACGGTGGCACGTGGACAGCCCGGTAGGAAAGCTCCTTGGAAAGCTCGTGGGAAAGCCTCCTGGAAGCCTCGAGGAAAGCCTCCTGGAAAGCTCGAGGGAAAGCCTCCTAGGAAAGCCTCGTGGAAAGCTCCTGGGAAAGCTCGAGGAAAGCCCCTGATCCCTTGATCCACGCGAAGGGAATGCGCGACACTGCTGCTACAGATCGGAAGGAAAGCGCACGTGCATGCCCCCTACTCGAGACGAGGCCTGACACCCATGGGAGACTCCAGAAGTACACCAAGATCCATGTCAGCACTGTAGAGGAATCCTCAGGTTCCGGCACTGACTCCACACAAGGTCTTAGGCCCCGGCATCGACGGGAGAGGAATCCCGAGAGGCCGCCGAGCAACTCGCATGGGACTGGCCTTTCCTGAGGCCACCAGATGCGGGTCCCTGAGGTCCCCGTCGTAAGTCGAGAGCCCCTGCTGCAACTCGAGAAAATCCAGGAGGTTCTCCCCTCCAGGCGAGCTGAGTCCTATTTCCGCTCAGATATCTCGAGGCTAATCACACCTGACCTCTGGAACTTCCAAAGGGTCATTCACACCCTTGCTGCAACTCAAGAAGTACCCAGACATACCCGTCTCTACTCGAGAGGTAGCAAGAGAGTCCCGCCCACATCCAGAGGAGCCCTGTTTCCGCCTCCTAGCTCGAGAGGAGGGATCCTTTCCCTGCGTGTTCGGGAAAGAATTCCTAGCGTTCCTGTCTCATCTCAAGAGGAGGCGCTCTCCACAGGAAAGGTGAGAGGAACTCCAGGATCAGGCCCCATTCCCAGAGTCCCCCAGATGTCTCAGTCCATTCCAGGGAAACCCGTTTTCCCAGCACTGGCCTCGACTTTCAAGCCGAGGATCGACTCACACCGCGATGGCACGTTGGACAGCCCTGTGGGAAAGCCTCGTGGCAAAGCCTCGTGGGGAAAGCCTCGAGGGAAAGCCACAGATCCCTTGATCCACGCGTAGGGAAGAGTGACACTGCTGCTACAGCTCGGGAGGAAAGCGCACGTGCATGCCCCAGTCGAGACGAGGACTGACTCCACTGGGGAGATGCCAGAAGTACCCCAAGATCCGATGTCAGCACTGGAGAGGAATCCTCAGGTTCCGGCACCGACTCCACAAAAGGTATTAGGCCCCGGCATGGACTGGAGAGGAATCACGAGTGGCCCCCGAGCAACTCGCATGGGGAATGGCCTTTCCTGAGGCCACCAGAGAGGGTCTCTGAGGTTCCCGTCGTAAGTCGAGAGCACCTGCCGCAGCTCGAGAACATCCAGGAGGTTCTCCCCTACAGGCGACATGAGGCCATTTCCGCTGAGGCGTCTGAGACTAATCACACCTAACCTCTGGAACTTCCAAAGGGTCCTTCACACACTTGCTGCAAGTCAAGAAGTTCCCCGACATGCCCGTCTCCACTCGAGAGGAAGCACGAGAGTCCCGCCCACATGCCAGAGGAGCCCCGTTTCCGTCTCCTAGCTCGAGAGGAGGGATCCTTTCCCTGCGTGGTCGGGAAAGAATTCCCGGCGTTCCCGTCGCATCTCAAGAGGAGGCGCTCTCCACAGGAAAGGCGAGAGGAACTCCAAGGTCGTGCCACCATTCCCAGAGTCAACCAGATGTCTCAGTCCTTTCCAGGGAAACCTGTTTTCCCTGCACTGCCTCGACTTTCAAGCCGAGATTCGACTCACACCACGGTGGCACGTGGGACAACCCTGCGGGAAAGCCTCGTGGGAAAGCCTCGTTGGAAAGTCTCGAGGGAAAGCCCCTGATCCCTTGATCCACGCGATGGGAAGCATGACACTGCTGCTACAGCTAGGGAGGAAAGCGCACGTGCGTGCCCCAACTCGAGACGAGGACTGACTCCCCTGGGGAGACTCCAGAATTACCCCAAGATCCACGTCAGCACTGGAGAGTAATGCTCAGGTTCCGGCACTGACTCCACACAAGTCTTAGGCCCTGGCATCGACGGGAGAGGAATCCCGAGAGGTCCCGAGCAACTCTCATGGGGACTGGCCTTTCCTGAGGCCACCAGAGCGGGTCCCTGAAGTCCCCGTCTTAAGTCGATAGCACCTGCCGCAACTCGAGAAAATCCAGGAGGTTCTCCCCTCCAGGCGAGATGAGGCCCATTTCCGCTGAGGCGTCTCGAGGCTAATCACACCTAACCTCTGGAACTTCCAAAGGGTCCTTCACACCCTTGCTGGAACTCAAGAAGTTCCCCGACATACCCGTCTCCACTCGAGAGGAAGCACGAGAGTCCCGCCCACATCCAGAGGAGCCCGTTTCCGCCTCCTAGCTCGAGAGGAGGGATCCTTTCCCTGCGTTGTCGGGAAAGAATTCCCGGCGTTCCCGTCGCATCTCAAGAGGAGGCGCTCTCCACAGGAAAGGCGAGAGGAACTCCAGGTTCGTGCTACCATTCCCAGAGTCCCCCAAATGTCTGCGTCCATTCCAGGGAAACCTGTTTTCCCTGCACTGCCTTGACTTTCAAGCCGAGGATCGACTCACATCACGGTCGCACGTGGGACAGTCCTGTGGGAAAGCCTCGTGGGAAAGCCTCGTGGGAAAGCCTCGAGGGAAAGCCACAGATCCCTTGATTCACGCGAATGGAAGCGCGACACTGCTGCTACAGCTCGGGAGGGAAGCGCACGTGCATTCCCACACTCGAGACGAGGGCTGACTCCACTGGGGAGACTCCAGAAGTACCTCAAGGTCCATGTCAGCACTGGATAAGAATCCTCAGGTTCCGGCACCCACTCCACACAAGATATTAGGCCCCGGCATCGACGGGAGAGGAATCCTGAGAGGCCGCGAGCTACTCGCATGGGACTGGCCTTTCCTGAGGCCACCAGAGCGGTCCCTGGGGTCCCCGTCGTAAGTAGAGAGCACCTGCCACAACTAGAGAAAATCCACGAGGTTCTCCCCTCCAGGCGAGATGAGGCCCATTTCCACTGAGGCGTGTCGAGGCTAATCACACCTAACCTCTGGAACTTCCAAAGGTCCTTCACACCCTTGGCTGCAACTCAAGAAGTTTCCCCGACATAGCCGTCTCCACTGGAGAGGAAGCACGAGAGCCCCACCCACATACACAGTAGCCCCATTTCTGCCTCCTAGCTCGAGAGGAGGGATCCTTTCCCTGCGTGGTCGGGAAAGAATTCCCGGCGTTCCCTGTCGCATCTCAAGAGGAGGCGCTCTCCACAGGAAAGGCGAGAGGAACTCCAGGGTCGTGCCACCATTCCTAGAGTCCCCCAGATGTCTCCGTGCATTCCAGGGAAACCTGTTTTCCCTGCACTGCCTCAACTTTCAAGCCGAGGATCGACTCACACCACGTGGCACGTGGGACAGCCTATGTGAAAGCGTCGTGGGAAAGCCCGTGATACCTTGATCCACGCGATGTGAAGCACGGCACTGCTGCTACAGCTCGGGAGGAAAGCCCACGTGCATGCCCCCACTCGAGACGAGGACTGACTCCCCTGGGGAGACTGCAGAAGAACCCCCAAGATCCATGTCTGCACTGGGAGAAGAATCCTCAGGTTCCGGCACCGACACCACACAAGGTCTTAGGCCCCGGCGTCGACGGAGAGGAATCCGAGAGGCCCATGAGCAACTCGGATGGGGACTGGCTTTCCTGAGGCCACCAGAGCGGGCCCCTGAGGTCCTCGTCGTAAGTCGAGAGCACCTGCTGCAACTCCAGAAAATCCAGGAGGTTCTCCCCTCCAGGCGAGATGAGGCCCATTTCCGCTGAGGCGTCTCGAGGCTAATCACACCTAACCTCTGGAACTTCCAAAGGGTCCTTCACACCCTTGCTGCAACTCAAGAAGTTCCCCGACATACCCGTCTCCACTCGAGAGGAAGCACGAGAGTCCCGCCCACATCCAGAGGAGCCCCGTTTCCGCCTGCTAGCTCGAGAGGAGGGTTCCTTTCACTGTCGTGCTCAGGAAAGAATTCCCGGCGTTCCCGTCCCATCTCAAGAGGAGGCACTCTCTTACCAAGAAAGGCGAGAGGAACTCCAGGTTCGTGCCACCATTCCCAGAGTCCCCCAGATGTCTCAGTCCATTCCAGGGAAAACTGTTTTCCCTGCACTGCCTCGAATTTCAAGCCGAGGATCGACTCACAACATGGTGGCACATGGGACAGCCCTGTGGGAAAGCGTCTTGGGAAAGCCTCGTGGGAAAGCCTCGAGGGAAATCCACCAGATCCCTTGATCCACACGAAGGGAAGCGTGACACTGCTGCTACAGCTCGGGAGGAAAGCGCACATCCATGCCCCAACTCGAGATGAGGACTGACTGCCCTGGGAAGACTCCAGACGTAACCTAAGATCCATTTCTGCACTGGAGAGGAAACCTCAGGTTCCGGCACTGAGTCCACACAAGGTCTCAGGCCCCAGCATCGACGGGAGTGGAATTCCGAGAGGCCCCCGAGCAACTCACATGGGAACTGGCCTTTCCTGAGGCCACCAGAGCGGATCCCTGAGGTCCCCGTCGTAAGACGAGAGCACCCTGCCGCAACTCGAGAAAATCCAGGAGGTTCTCCCCTCCAGGAGAGATGAGGCCCATTTCCACTGAGGCGTCTCGAGGCTAATCACACCTAACCTCTGGAACTTCCAAAGGGTCCTTCACACCCTTGCTGCAACTCAAGAAGTTCCCCGACATACCCGTCTCCACTCGAGAGGAAGAACTAGAGTCCCGCTCACATCCAGAGGAGCCCTGTTTCCACCTCATAGCTCGAGAGGATTGATCCTTTCGCTGGTGGTCGGGAAAGAATTCCCGGCGTTCCCAACGCATCTCAAGTGGAGGCGCTCTCTACAGGAAAAGCAAGAGGAACTCCAGGGTCGTGCCACCATTCCCAGAGTCCCCAGATGTCTCAGTCCATTCCAGGAAACCTGTATTCCCTGCACTGCCTCGACTTTCAAGCCGAGGATCGACTCACACCACAGTGGCACGTGGGACAGCCCTGTGGGAAAGCCTCATGGGGAAAGCCTCGAGGGAAAGACTCAGATCCCTATATCCACGGGAAGGGAAGCACGACACTGCTGCTACAGCTCGGGAGGAAAGCGCACGTGCATGCCCCAATCGAGACTAGGTCTGACTCCCTGGGTAGACTCCAGAAGTACCCCAAGATCCATGTCAGCACTGGAGAGGAATCCTCAGGTTCCGGCACTGACACCAAACAAGGTCTTAGGCCCCAGCATCGACGGAGAGGAATCCCGAGAGGGCCCCGAGCAACTCGCATGGGGACTGGCCTTTCCTGAGGCCACCAGAGCGGTTCCCTGAGGTCCCCATAGTAAGTGAAGAGCACCTGCCGCAACTCGAAAATCCAGCAGGTTCTCCCCTCCAGGCGAGATGAGGCCATTTTTCCAGTGAGGCATCTAGGGGGTAATCACCCTTAAACTCTGGAACTTCCAAAGGGTCCTTCACACCCTTGCTGCAACTCAAGAAGTTCCCTGATATACCCGTCTCACACTCTACAGGAATCCGAGAGTCCCGCCCATATCCAGAGTGGCCCGTTTCCGCCTGCTAGCTCGAGAGGAGGGATCCTTTCCCTGCGTGGTCGGGAAAGAATTCCTAGCGTTCCCGTCTCATCTCAAGAGGAGGCGCTCTCCACAGGAAAGGCGAGGAACTCCAGGATCAGGCCCCATTCCCAGAGTCCCCCCAGATGTCTCAGTCCATTCCAGGGAAACCTGTTTTCCCTGCACTGCCTCGACTTTCAAGCCGAGGATCGACTCACACCACGGTGGCACGTGGGACAGCCTGTGGGAAAGCCTCGTGGGAAAGCCTCGTGGGAAAGCCTCGAGGTTAGCCCCTGATCCCTTGATCCACCGAAGGGAAGCGTGACACTGCTGCTACAGCTCGGGAGGAGAGCGCACGTGCATGCCCCCACTCGAGACGAGGAGTGACTCCACTGGGGAGACTCCAGAAGTACCCAAGGTCCATGTCAGCACTGGAGAGGAATGCTCAGGTTCGGCACCGACTCCACACAAGATCTTAGGCACCGGCATAGATGTGAGGGGAATCCCGAGAGGCCTCGAGCAACTCGCATGGGCACTGGCCTTTCCTGAGGCCACCAGAGCGGGTCCCTGAGGTCCCCGTCCTAAGTCGAGAGCACCTGCCGAAACTCGAGAAAATCCAGGAGGTTTTCCCCCTCCAGACGAGATGAGGCCCATTTCCGCTGAGGCGTCTCAAGGGTAATCACATCTAACATCTGGAACTTCCAAAGGATCCTTCACACCCTTGCTGCAAGTCAAGAAGCTCCCCGAAATACCCGTCTCCACTTGAGAGGAAGCACGAGAGTCCGGGAACATCCAGAGAGCCCCGTTGTCACCTCTAGCTCGAGAGGAGCGATCCTTTCCCTGCGTGGTCGGGAAAGATTCCCGGCGTTCCCGTCGCATCTCAAGAGGAGGCGCTCTCCACAGGAAAGGCGAGATGAACTCTAAGGTCGTGCCACCATTCCTATAGACAACCAGATGTCTCCGTCCATTCCAGGGAAACCTGTTTTCCCTGCACTGCCTCGACTTTCAAGCCGAGGATCGACTCACACCACGGTGGCACGTGGGACAGCCCGGTAGGAAAGCCTCCTTGGAAAGCCTCGTGGGAAAGCCTCCTGGGAAAGC
>NW_017194833.1:0-9165 GCF_001704415.2 Capra hircus
ACCCAGAGATGGCAGCCCACCAGGGTCCCCGTCCCTGGGATTCTCCAGGCAACAACATTGGAGTGGGTTGCCATTTCCTTCTCCAATGCATGAAGTGAAAAGTGAAAGTGAAGTCGCTAAGTCATGTCTGACTCTGTGCGGCTGTAATGGACTGCAGCCTATCAGCCTCCTCTGTTCATGGGATTTTCCAGGCAAGAGTACTAGGGTGTCATTGTCTTCTTCAACAAGTTCCACAGCACCCCAAATAGCTCTTGAATTTCTAAGTGGTGACTTTGCACCTGGTCTACTCTAGTATACTGAGGCATTTATATTGTAAAAGCTCGGAGCCATATGTCCCAAGGCCTGCAGGCATGTCTGAAGCAGCTCCCACCACCTCAGGAAAGTCAGATCGTAGCTCAGAATCTCCCTTCATTCTCCTTTCCAACTTACTACATCATATCACCCACCAGTAGCATTCTCTATCCTGGCCTGGGAAAGATTCTACTTCTTGCAGCCTGCACTGAATTCCACAAGTGCCCATGCATTGTTCATATTTTGAGGTGCCTGCTGAATGACTGGAAACATTTGAGGAATGGAAATGAGAGGCTGGAAACAGGTCTACAGTGAAATTTATTAAGTTCCATAGAGGGAACGTGTACTTCTTTTTAGCTAAGATGAGTGCTGTTATAGATTTGAATCGTATTGACCTCATCATCGAGGAGATGACCATTTTCTCTCTGAAACTGGCATTAAAAGCTTTTAAGTCGCTTCACTTTTGTGTCCCTCTTCTCAAGGCCTACTGTACATGTACTGTTACCTCCAAATGTTCTCAGTTGAGTATGCTTTGGTCCTGATGTGCTTCAGTACAGAGTCTTCCAGGTGTGACTAAGGTGATGGTGGAGAGGTCTTGCTAGCACAGTTTCTCTAGTTGATAGACGACTTGAAGTCTATAGTCTTTATCAGTCCTGGGGACGTGTCCCTGGCATGGCTGAAGTGTTAATGGTGAGCTTACCCGCAACTGTGGTTTTGCTGCTCACAGTGGCCCTTGTTGGGGTTGAGGACCATGTACCTCTCCATGGGTTAGGACCCTTCAGTCTGGACTGCATTGTATTCCTGGTTTATTTTTTCTTTCAGATATGTAGTTAGGAAGCTAGAATGGTGCCTCTTTGGGGTCTCAGGAATCCAGAGGACTGGAGAGAGGTGTGGCGGCCATAGACAACAAACTCTGCTGTGGACAAGGTGACACCAACACGCCCACCTGGCCAACTGTGTGGGGGGCAGGCCCAGGTGGCTCCAATGGTTTGAGAGGCCTTGAGATCCTCTAGGCTGCCTCATGGCTACTGCAGCCTAGAGCCTTGGTGAGGGGAGGTTTAGGGAGGCATGGTAACCATGACATCACAACTTTGTGATTTCACTACACCAATGGGCAGCAATGCCTTGGTCCCCACCATTTGCCTCCTCGGATTTAAAAAGAGATGTATGGGAAGGATAAAAGGACAGGACTGTATCTTTTTAACGAGGTCAGACTGCCTTCCTGATGTGTTTATTTTCTTCTACACTACCTGTGTATTATGTCATTCTAATATTTCCTAGGTCAACTTCACCCATGAAATAGGATTACGTTCTAGCCCAGCTTAATCTCTAAAGAGACAGTGAAAGCTCTTAGGGAGCATGAGGAATCTGTGAGGATTATCAGTTGATGGGAAAGCAAGCTCTTTGCCATTTTCCATCCCCTGAAAATATGTGTAAGAAAAGGACGCCTCTTTTGGAACTGACAGTTTATTTTAAAGAGAAAGTGAGTGTACTGGTTTGCTAGGGTTGCCATAACAAAGTGCCCATACCAGGTAGCTTCAATAAATATTTTCTCCAACTTCCTGGGGATCAAGTCAGGAATCAAAGGGTCAGCATATTTGTCTTCTTCTGACGTCTCTTTTGGATTGTGACTGGCCATTGTTTGCCTTTATCTTCACATAGTAATGTCTCTGTGTTGTTTGCCAACTGATCTTTTCTTATAAAGTGCCAGTCATATTAATCCAACTACCTATGTAGAGGCCCTATTTCCAAAAAAGCTCAGAATGAAATTATATCTTATGGAGTTTGACTACATATAAAGTATGGAAATCCAAAATACCTCGAATAGCCAAAGCAATCTTGAGACAGAAGAATGGAACTGGAGGAATCAGCCTGCCTGACTTCATGCTCTACTACAAAGCAACAGTCATCAATACAGTATGATACTGGCACAAAGACGAAATATAGATAAATGGAAACAAAATAGAAAGCCAGAGATAAATCCATGCACCTATGGACATCTTATCTTTGTCAAACGAGGCAAGAATACACAATGGAGAAAAGACATCACTTCAACAAGTGGTGCTGGGGAAACTGGTCAACCACTCATAAAAGAATGAAACTAGAACACTTTCTAACACCATACACAAAAAATAAATTCAAAATGAATTGAAGATCTAAACATAAGACCACAAATTATAACCCTCCTACAGGAAACGTAGGCAAAACACTCTTTGATGTAAATCACAGCAGGATCTTCTATGACCCACCTCCAGAAGAATGAGAATAAAAGTGAAAATAAAACAAATGGGACCTAATTAAACTTAAAAACTTTTGCACAATGAAAGGAAACTATAAGCAAGGTGGAAAGACAGCATTCAGAATGAGAGAAAATAATAGCAAATGAAGCAACTGACAAGTTAATCTCAAAATATAAAGCAACTCCTGCAGCTCATTCCAGAAAAGTGAGCAATGCAATTTAAAAAATAAAATAAAATGGGCAAAAGGACTAAACAGACATTTCTCCAAAGAAGACATACAGATGGCTAACAAATACATGAAAAGATGATCAACATCATTCAGTATCAGAGAACTGCAAGTCAAAACCACAATGAAGTACCACCTACTTATTGTCACAAACATCTATTTTTAACACAAATTTCTATTTATTTAATGTTTATTATCAAATCTCTATTTACTACCACAATGAGGTACCATCTATTTATTTTCTACAAGCAATAAATGCTGGAGAGGGTGAAAAAAAAAGGAATCCTCTCACACTGTTGTTGTGAATGCAAAACTAGTGCAGCCACTATGGAGAACAACATAAAGATTCCTCGAAAACCGGGAAATATAACTGCCATATGACCCAGCAATCCCTCTTCTGGGGATACACACAGAAGAAACCAGAATTAAAGGACACGTGTGCCTCAATGTTCATTGCAGCACTGTTTACAATACATAGGACATGGAAGCAACTTAGATGTCTATAGGCAGACGAATAGAGCTGGAAAGTTGTGGTATATATACACAGTAGAATATCACTCAGCTATTAAAAAGAATGCATTTGCATCAGTTTCTAATGAGGTGGATGAAACTGGGGCCTATCATGCAGAGCAAAGTAAGTCAGAAAGAAAAATTAATGCATATATATGGAATTAAGAAAGATGGTAACAATGACCCTATATGCGAGATAGCAAAAGAAACACAGATGTAAAGAACAGACTTTGGGACTCTGTGGGAGAAGGCAACAGTGCGATGGTTTGAGAGAATAGCATTGAAACATGTATATTATCATATATGAAATAGATCGCCAGTCCAGGTTAGATGCATGAGACAGGGTGCTCATGGCTGGTGCACGGGGATAACTGAGGGATGGGATGGGGAGAGAGGTGGGAGGGAGGGTCAGGATGGGGGAACACATGTACACCCATGGCTGATTCATGTGAACATATGGCAAAAACCACCCCAATAATGTAAAATAATTAACCTCCAATTAAATAAAATTTTTTTAAAGAGGTAAAGAATAAAGATTAAAAAATATTTTAATTGAGTGATAATAAAAACAGTATATCAGAATGTATGAGATGCTTATCTAGAAGTGCTTATAATTTTAAATGCTTGTATTAAAAAATAATAAAAGCTTAAGGCAATGGGGGAAAAAAATCACAAACTCCCTGAAAGGCTTTCCACAAAGACCACATATAGAAAATGTGAGGGAGGGGTGTGATTAACTGTTGCACCACCTCTTGCTGTCAGATATTGTGTTCTTGCGATAAGGTGGTGGTCAGCTGAGTTCCTGTAATCCTCAGGGGAAAACAAATATTGTTCCCTATGTCCTGAAAGGAGATTCCCAAGACTGACTTTCAGCCTCTGAGGTCCTGGTTGCAAGGAGGGGGGTCCCTGTGTAGGCCGATTATCCTGTCTGGGAGCATTCATCTAGCACCCAATCTTGTTACTTCCAGAAGTGCCCCATCGCAGCTGGAAGAGGCAGTTCTAAGTTGTCTGTGTTCTCCTTTTACCAAGGCCCCCACCACTGCCCAGCCACCTTCAATGAGGGAACCAGGTACCCAGCATGAAGTTGGCTCTCAGCCTCCTCAGTCTATCCAAATGGGGAGCTTGGTCCTGTACACTGTGATCCATGGAGATTGCCACAACCATTCAGACACGGAGGTGGGGATGGACATGTTGGCCATTGCTTTGAAACCTGGTACAGGTCAGTGAGTGGATCCAGCAAGGGCTCCGGGACTCTGCAGGACACAGCCTATCTTCAAAGCTTGTCCAAGCTCCACAGTTCATTAACCAGCCAAGGCCCAAGGCCTGGAGGGCTCTGTGGGAAGCTGTAATATATCTTTCAGTACATTCTGCTGAGAGGCTTTCTGTTGGTGGTGTTGGTTTTCTAACTTCCCTAATGGTCTTGGGCTGAGGCCTGCAGCTCTGTTTCCATCCTGCCTCTATTACGATATCTTCTTGGTGAGCTTATTGAACCTGTGAGTAAAAGTTGGTAACTTGGGCCATCATGGGCCATTTCCACTAGCCTGATGACCACATTCTACACTGTGTCTATAACATAGGGATTTCAACTTAACAATGTCATGTGATGTAACATGTTTGTCTTCCTCTAAATGAAATATTTAATTCAGCATAAAGTTATGACCAAGCTGGATAGCATACTGAAAAGCAGAGATACGACTTTGCCAGCAAAGGTCCATCTAGTCAGGGATATGGTTTTTCCAGTGGTCATGCATGGATGTGAAAGTTGGACTGTGAAGAAAGCTGAGCACTGAACAATTGATGCTTTTGAACTGTGGAGTTGGAGAATACTCTTGAGAGTCCCTTGGACTGCTTGAGAGCCAACCAGTCCATTCTAAAGGAAATCAGTCCGGGTGTCCTTTGAAGGAATGATGCTGAAGCTGAAACTCCAGTACTTCAGCCACCTTATGTGAAGAACTGACTCACTGGAAAAGACTCTGATGCTGGAGGATTGGGGCAGGAGAAGAAGGGGATGAGAGTGGATGAGATGGCTTGATGGCATCACTGACTCAATGGACGTGAGTTTGCGTGAACTCCAGGAGATGGTGATGACAGGGAGGCCTGGCATGCTGCAATTCATGAGGTCACAAAGAGCCAGACATGACTGAGCAACTGAACTGATTGAATGCCCCAAGGACATATATTGCAAATGGGGCTAACATTCATTTATTCACTGCTGGAATTATACTTGACATGTAATGAATTTCCAACAATTATTTCTGGGCTAAAATTGTATTACAGTGTTGCTTTAGTTTTTGCTGTACTAATGTCAAAATGAATCAATTTTAGGTGTACATACATCCTTCTCTCAAATCCTTTTTATGCTATCTTCTGGATTGTTCTAGAGCACTTCCTTTGCATGCCCTTCTTCATGCACATGAAAACCTGAAAGATGATTTTTCTGCACGAATATGTAATTTTCTCTATTTCCCATGTGAAAACATGGGTGCAGATATTTCTATCTGAAATAGGAAACCAGTATTTCATGTTTGAAAAATCTACTTGTATACTTGCTTCACCATGTATGGAATCTTGTCTGTTTACATATGGATATCTGTGGACACATTTTCCCACATGAATGGGGAATTCTATATATTTCAGATATGAAAATTTGAGCATACACTTCCCTGCTTGAATTCTGAATTGTATACATTCCTATATGAAAATCTCAATGATAGTTTACAGACATGAAGTATGTAATTAATACCTGGGGAACGAATAGGAATTGGAACTACCTCTACTTCATAGGTGAAATTTTGGTCACCACTGTCTCTTGTCAAAATACTTAATTCTTTGTATTTCTCAGTACAAAACAAGGACTGTCACCATGAAATATGGAGTTCTCTATATTGCCTGTATCAAAATCTAGGCATCATTCTCCTTCATGAAAGTTGGACTTCTTTATATTTCACATCTGAAATCAGAACGAACATTCTCCTATGAGAAATGAAATCTATGCATTTCATGCACACCACTAGTTCTTCAGTCTCTGAATCACCTGTTTGCATTTGTGTCTCTGTTCATTGCACACATATGTGTACACATGTGTACTTGTGTCACTTGTGTGTGTGTATTTGTGTGTGTGTGTGTGTCTAGGAGAAGCTCTGTTCCTCTGCGAAGTGCATCCACATGCACACAACCTTAGCCACCCGGGTGCCTGTTCTAAGCCGCAGACTGGGGGAAAAGGCCAGGAGCTCCAGACCATAGGCCAGGGGCTCCAGGGTGGTTTGGCATGGGGCTGCGTTGT
This sequence comes from Capra hircus, assembly GCF_001704415.2. Taxonomy (NCBI): domain Eukaryota; kingdom Metazoa; phylum Chordata; class Mammalia; order Artiodactyla; family Bovidae; genus Capra; species Capra hircus. The sequence continues at coordinate 6,551 of NW_017194833.1, forward strand.
GCGGCCCGGAAAGCAAGAAGAGGAAAATGCTCCGCTTCTTCCCCTGAGCATGCCTGCATTCCTGCCACTATTCAAGCCCAAGGCACAAGTTTAGGGATGATTCTGCAGCAGGTGCACGGCGGTGACGTAGGTGTAAGCCAGCCCTCACCCTGCCCCCCTCCCTCCTCATCCCCACCCCCTGCCCGTGGCATTTACTTTGTATCCGAGGTGAGTACCTCTGTCCCTGAGGTACCCAGAAACCCTGTCTCACCTATGTGGATCCCTGAGCACATGGAATTGCCCGCTGCCCCCAGAGGCAATTTCAAGCTTGAGGATGATTGCAGCGTCAGGTGGCCTGGCTCTCCCAGTCGCTGGTCAGGCACTGCTGCACTATTCATCAAGCAAACGGCTTGCGTAGACCCGCCCACTTGGCGCTAGGCCCAGAATTCTAAGGGGCGTGCCCCAGGAGCCAACGTCTTTAGACTCCATTTGATTGGCTCCTTGATGAGGTCTGGAGGTCAGGGTGGAGAGTTCAGCCCCATCCCGCTGCCATACTAGGCGTGCGTGGTGGAGCAGGGTTCTGTGCATGCGGGTCTGCCTTTCCCTGCTCATTGGCTGTGGGCAAGTAACCTCTTCGTACCATGTAAACTGAGGGCGGGGGGTGGACTGAGAGGGCTGTCTGCTGCGCTCACGTGTCCAGCTTGTTTGCAGCTCCGGGCTACCACGAGAACAGCATGGAGAGTGAGACAGGGCCAGAGGAAGGCGGCAGCGCCCAAGAATCCGGATCTTAGTTGTGAGCCCGAGTCTTCACGAGGGAGGGGCCATGGGCCTACCAGCCTGGAGAGGGCAGCAGAGGCGATGCAGGCCCCAGGTGGAGCACCAGGTGAGGAGTCCGCCCTGTTTTGGGTGGAAGTAGTGGAGGAAGGTGCAGCCCTGGAGGAGGGAGAGGTGGCGGAACTGGGCAGAAGTTCCAGCTGCTGGTGTTAGCCATCATGGAGGAGGTAGAGGTAGTGGTGTACGAGGAGCAGGAGCAGGTGTCCTTGGAGGAACAGGGCCAGGAGCATCCAAGGCCAAGAGCCCCGAGTGACCGGCCTACACTGGATGCACTGGTGGCCAGTGCACTGGTGGATGCAGCTGGAGTTGGATCCCATGAATAAGAAAGCCCAAAGGGCGTGTGCTCGCCTGAAACATAAGAACTGTCAGAGGCTGAAGCTGCATCTATAACAAGGAAGCACCGTCATCCCAGGGAATCCATGGCTTCTGGGTCGAAGTTGTATCCCTTGGTGTGGTGCTTGTGAATTTTTTTTAACATGGTCTATTGCAGGAGCAGTTTACAGATCTGGCAGTTCTGGTACAAAATTTACCTTTTGAGATGATGGATAACGGTTACTGTCCTGCATATCTGTCCCTGATATTGGGTGTGATGTCCTTGCTGTTTGCATGCTTATATTAGGTGTGATGTCCTTACTTTTTAGGCTAGCTTTCTTCTTCCAGCACTTTTCCCTCTAGCCTCTAGAGGCTCCTTGACCTACAGCTATTTATGAACCACCACAAATGTCAGTTACGGTGAGCAACCAATATGCAGACATGATTCACTTCATGACCAACTTGAAGGTCAGGCAGGGCACACTGATGATTGTGGAAGGGAGGTGATTGGGGAGGGAAGAGAACATGGTTTATCTGTGAAACAGGAAAGGACAGCTCATTTGTAATCAGGTTTCACACTCAGGCAACCACCCACCCCCTGACACTTTGTCCTGGCAGGTGGAGGAATTCAGGCATCCCCACTCATCATTGCAAGATCACATTGTCCTTTCAGAGAAATAGATATTTCCAGAATGAAATGATTATTAAGGAATATCTGATTAATGTCACTGGTAAGAGGCAGCTCCCTGGATTTGGGGGGGGGTGGGGGCAGAAATGTGTAGGTTGAATTGGGAAAGCGATTTAGGTTTTTTCTCCCATATGCCTTTTTCTGGCAGGATACTGAGCATCTATTTCATTCCAGTTCAGTGGTACCAGGGTTTGAATGTAAGGCATACAGCTTCAGGCACCACAACAGCAGCATTAACTTCTTCAACTTGTTTTTTGACCACACTTCACTGGATCTGACTGGATTGCTGAATTGCAGTCCAATGTGGCCACTGAGCCAGAACTGGTGATTTATGTTGGAGTTTGGTGGTGCACGGGAGGGTTCATGGTCTGGCCAGCCCTGTGCTGACCTTGCTCATGTCCCTGGCAGATCATTATAAAGGATCTGTGGCCCAATCCTTTACAGTACTATGTGACAAGGAAGGATCTACCATGAGAGGTACTGGAAGGACAAGAGGTGAGGCGCCCAGGGGCTAAGCATTGGCATAAATGTTGTCAGGAACTTGGGTCATTTAATTCACTTGTGGATAAAGTGAGACTCCGTGGAATAGAGTGACACCAGGGCATAAGGGAATCAGCAAGAGACAGCAAGGGTAGAGTGTTAGGGACCAAATGACGGTCTCTAGACCTGAGTCATGTTTACCAGAAAGAGACAAGATATGCGCTCATCCTGCCTGGCCAATCATGTAACGCCAGCTACTCCTGTAACTGAGACAAAGAACTTCCTGTATATAAGCCGCCATACTCCTTTGTTCGGGGCTCTT
>NW_017194834.1:0-9165 GCF_001704415.2 Capra hircus
AGCAGGAGCTCTCGACTTACGACTTGGACCCTCAGAGACCCGCTCTGTTGGCCTCATGAAAGGCCAGTCCCCATGCAAGTTGCTCGGGGCACTCTCCACAGGAAACGAGAGAGGAACTCCAGTGTCGTGCACCATTCCCAGAGTCCCACAGATGTCTCAGTCCATTCCAGGGAAACCTGTTTTCCTTGCACTGCCTTGACTTTCAAGCCTAGGATCGACTCACACCACGGTGGCACGTGGGACAGCCAACTGGACTGGAAAGCCTCGTGGGAAAGCCTCGAGGGAAAGCCACAGATCCCTTGATCCACGCGAAGGGAAGCATGACACTGCTAGGGACCCACTCCACTGGGGAGTCACTCTGGTGGCCTCAGGAAAAGGCCAGTCCCCATGCGAGTTGCTCGGGGGCCTCTCGGGATTCCTCTCTCGTCGATGCCGGGGCCTAAGATCTTGTGTGGAGTCGGTGCGGAACCTGAGGATTTCTGTCAGTGCTGACATGGATCCTGGGGTACTTCTGGAGTCTCCCAGGGGAGTCAGTCCTCGTCCCGAGTGGGGGCATGCACGTGCGCTTTCCTCCAGAGCTGTAGCAGCAGAGTCTCGCTTCCCTTCGCGTGGATCAAGGGATCTATGGCTTTCCCTCGAGACTTTACCACGAGGCTTTCCCACGGGGCTTTCCCATAGGGCTGTCCCACGTGCTACCGTGGTGTGAGTCGATGCTCGGCTTGAAAGTCGAGGCAGTGCAGGGAAAACACATTTTCCCTGGAATGGACTGAGACATCTGTGGGACTCAGGTAATGGTGTCACGACCCTGGAGTTCCCTCGTCTTTCCTGTCGAAAGCGCCTCCTCTTGAGATGCGACAGGAACGCCGGGAATTCTTTCCCGAACACGCAGGGAAAGGATCCTCCTCTCGAGCTAGGAGGCGAAAAACGGGGCTCCTCTGGATGTGGGCGGGACTCTCGTGCTTCCTCTCTAGTGGAGTCGGGTATGTCGTGGAACTTCTTGAGTTGCAGCATGGGTGTGAAGGACCCTTTGGAAGTTCCAGAGTTTAGGTGTGATTAGCCTCGAGACGCCTCAGGGAAATGGGCCTCATCTCGCCTGGAGGGGAGAATCTCCTGGATTTTCTCGAGTTGCGGCAGGTGCTCTCGACTTACGTCGGGGACCTCAGGGACCCTCTCTGGTGGCCTCAGGAAAGGCCAGTCCCCATGCGAGTTTCTCGGTGGCCTCTCGGGGGCCTCTCGGGTTTCCTCTCCTGTCGATGCTGGGGCCTAAGACCTTGTGTGGAGTCAGTGCCGAACCTGAGGATTCCTCTCCAGTGCTGACATGGATCTTGGGGTACGTTCTGGAGTCTCCCCAGGGGAGTCAGTCCTCGTCTCGAGTGGGGGCATGCACATGCGCTTTCCTCCCAGCTTTAGCAGCAGTGTCACGCTTCCCTTCGAGTGGATCAAGGGATCTGTGGCTTTCCCTCGAGGCTTTCCCACGAGGCTTTCCCACGAGCTTTCCCACAGGGCTGTCCCACATGCGTGGTGTGAGTCGATCCTGGGCTTGAAAGTCGAGGAAGTGCAGGGAAAACAGGTTTCCCTGGAATGGACTGAGACATCTGGGGGACTCTGGGAATGGTGGCACGACCCTGGAGTTCCTCCCGCCTTTCCTGTGGAGAGCTCCTCCTCTTGAGATGCGACGGAAAGGCCGGGAAATTCTTTCCCGAGCACGCAGGGAAAGGATCCCTCCTCTCGAGCTAGGAGGCGAAAACGGGGCTCCTCTGGATGTGGGCGGGACTCGTGCTTCCTCTCGAGTGGAGTCGGGTATGTCGGGGAACTTCTTGAGTTGCAGCAAGGGTGTGAAGGACCTTTTGGAAGTTCCAGAGGTTAGGTGTGATTAGCCTCGAGACGCCTCAGCGGAAATGGGCCTCATCTCGCCTGGAGGGGAGAACCTCCTGGATTTTCTCGAGTTGCGGCAGGTGCTCTCGACTTACGACGGGGTCCTCAGGGACCCGCTCTGGTGGCCTCAGGAAAGGCCAGTCCCATGCGAGTTGCTCGGGGCCTCGGGATTCCTCTCCCATCGATGCCGGGCCTAAGACATTGTGCGGTGTCGTGCCGGAACCTGAGGATTCCTCTCCAGTGCTGACATGGATCTTGGGGTACTTCTGGAGTCTCCCCAGGGGAGTCAGTCCTCGTCTCGATGGGGGCATGCACGTGCGTTTTCCTCCCGAGCTGTAGCAGCAGTGTCACGCTTCCCCTTCGCGTGGATCAAGGGATCTGTGGCTTTCCCTCGAGGCCCACGAGGCTTTCCCAACGAGGCTTTCCCACAGGGCTGTCCACGTGCCACCGTGGTGTGAGTCGATCCTCGGCTTGAAAGTCGAGGCAGTGCAGGGAAAACAGGTTTCCCTGGAATGGACTGAGACATCTGGGGGACTCTGGGAATGGTGGCATGACCCCGGAGTTCCTCTCGCCTTTCCTGTGGAGAGCGCCTCCTCTTGAGTTGCGACAGGAACGCCGGGAATTCTTTCTCGAGCACGCAGGGAAAGGATCCCTCCTCTCGAGCTAGGAGGTGGAAACGGGGCTCCTCTGGATGTGGTCGGGACTCTCGTGCTTCCTCTCGAGTGGAGACGGGTATGTCAGGGAACTTCTTGAGTTGCAGCAAAGGTGTGAAGGATCCTTTGGAAGTTCCAGAGGTCAGGTGTGATTAGCCTCAGGACGCCTCAGCGGAAATGGGCCTCATCTCGCCTGGAGGGCAGAACCTCTTGGATTTTCTCGAGTTGTGTCAGGTGCACTGGACTTACGACGGGGACCTCAGGGACGCGCCCTGGTGGCATCGGTAAAGGAAATTTCCTTGCGAGTTACTCGGGGGCGTCTCGGGATTCCTCTCCCGTCGATGCCGGGGCCTAAGACCTTGTGTGGAGTCGGTGCCAGGACCTGAGGATTCCTCTCCAGTGCTGACATGGATCTTTGGGTACTTCTGGAATCTCCCCAGGGAAGTCAATCCTCGTCTCGAGTTGGGTCATGCACGTGCCCTTTCTCCCGAGCTGTAGCAGCAATGTCACGCTTCCCTTCGCGTGGAACAAGGGATCTGGGGCATTCCCTCGAGGCTTTCCCAAAGGCTTTCCCCTGAGGCTTTCCCACAGGGCTGTCCCACGTGCCACCGTGTTGTGAGTCGATCCTCGCTTGAAAGTCGAGGCAGTGCAGGGAAAACTGGTTTCCCTGGAATGGACTGAGGCATCTGGGGGACTCTGGGAATGGTGGCACGTCCCTGGAGTTCCTCTCGCCTTTCCTGTGGAGAGCGCCTCCACTTGAGATGCGATGGGAACGCCGGGAATTCTTTCCCGACAACGCGGGGAAAGGATCCGTCCTCTCGAGCTAGGAGGCGGAAACGGGGCTCCTCTGGATGTGGGCGGGACTCTCGTGCTTCCTCTCTAGTGGAGTCGGGTATGTCGTGGAACTTCTTGAGTTGCAGCATGGGTGTGAAGGACCCTTTGGAAGTTCCAGAGTTTAGGTGTGATTAGCCTCGAGACGCCTCAGGGGAAATGGGCCTCATCTCACCTGGAGGGGAGAATCTCCTGGATTTTCTCGAGTTGCGGCAGGTGCTCCTCGACTTACGTCGGGGACCTCAGGGACCCTCTCTGGTGGCCTCAGGAAAGGCCAGTCCCCATGCGAGTTTCTCGGTGGCCTCTCGGGCCTCTCGGGTTTCCTCTCCCTGTCGATGCTGGGGCCTAAGACCTTGTGTGGAGTCAGTGCCGGAACCTGAGGATTCCTCTCCAGTGCTGACATGGATCTTGGGGTACTTCTGGAGTCTCCCCAGGGGAGTCAGTCCTCGTCTCGAGTGGGGGCAATGACGTGCGCTTTCCTCCTGCAGCTTAGCAGGCAGTGTCACGCTTCCCTTCGCGTGGATCAAGGATCTGTGGCTTTCCCTCGAGGCTTTCCAAGAGGCTTTTCCCACGAGGCTTTCCCACAGGGCTGTCCCACGTGCCACCGTGGTGTGAGTCGATCCTACGCTTGAAAGTCGAGGCAGTGCAGGGAAAACAGGTTTCCCTGGAATGGACTGAGACATCTGGTGGACTCTAGGGAATGGTGGCACGACCCTGCAGTTCCTCTCGCCTTTCCTGTGGAGAGCGCCTTCTCTTGAGATGCGACGGGAACGCCGGGAATTCTTTCCCGACCACGCAGGGAAAGGATCCTTCCTCTCGAGCTAGGAGGCGGAAACGGGGCTCCTCTGGATGTGGGCGGTACTCTCGTCGTGCTTCCTCTCGAGTGGAGACGGGTATGTCGGGGAACTTCTTGAGTTGCAGCAAGGGTGTGAAGGACCCTTTGGAAGTTCCAGGTGTTAGATGTGATTAGCCTCGTGACGCATCAGCGGAAATGAGCCTCATCTCGCCTGGAGGGGAGAACCTCCTGGATTTTCTCGAGTTGTGGCAGGTGCTCTCGACTTACGACGGGGACCTCAGGGACCCGCTCTGGTGGCCTCAGGAAAGGCCAGTCCCCATGCGAGTTGCTCGGGGCCTCTCGGGGACTCTCGGGATTCCTCTCCCAGTCGATATGCGGGGCCTAAGACCTTGTGTGGAGTCAGGTGCCGGAACCTGAGGATTCCTCTCCAGTTGCTGACATGGATCTTGGGGTACTTCTGGAGTCTCCCCAGGGGAGTCAGTCCTCGTCTCGAGTGGGGGCATGCACGTGCGATTTCCTCCCCGAGCTGTAGCCGCAGTGTCACGCTTTCCTTCGACGTGGATCAAGGGATCTGTGGCATTCCCTCGAGGCTTTCCCACGAGGCTTTCCCACGAGGCTTTCCCACAGGGCTGTCCCACGTGCCACCGTGGTGTGAGTCTATCCTCGGCTTGAAAGTCAAAACAGTGCAGAGAAAACAGGTTTCCCTGGAATGGACTGAGACATCTGGGGGACTCTGGAATGCTGGCATGACCCCGGAGTTCCTCTCGCCTTTCCTGTGGAGAGCGCCTCCTCTTGAGTTGCGACAGGAACGCCGGGAATTCTTTCTCGAGCACGCAGGGAAAGGATCCCTCCTCTCGAGCTAGGAGGTGGAAACGGGGCTCCTCTGGATGTGGTCGGGACTCTCGTGCTTCCTCTCGAGTGGAGACGGGTATGTCAGGGAACTTCTTGAGTTGCAGCAAAGGTGTGAAGGATCCTTTGGAAGTTCCAGAGGTCAGGTGTGATTAGCCTCAGGACGCCTCAGCGGAAATGGGCCTCATCTCGCCTGGAGGGCAGAACCTCTTGGATTTTCTCGAGTTGTGTCAGGTGCACTGGACTTACGACGGGGACCTCAGGGACGCGCCCTGGTGGCATCGGTAAAGGAAATTTCCTTGCGAGTTACTCGGGGGCGTCTCGGGATTCCTCTCCCGTCGATGCCGGGGCCTAAGACCTTGTGTGGAGTCGGTGCCAGGACCTGAGGATTCCTCTCCAGTGCTGACATGGATCTTTGGGTACTTCTGGAATCTCCCCAGGGAAGTCAATCCTCGTCTCGAGTTGGGTCATGCACGTGCCCTTTCCTCCCGAGCTGTAGCAGCAATGTCACGCTTCCCTTCGCGTGGAACAAGGGATCTGGGGCATTCCCTCGAGGCTTTCCCAAAAGGCTTTCCCCCTGAGGCTTTCCCACAGGGCTGTCCCACGTGCCACCGTGTTGTGAGTCGATCCTCGGCTTGAAAGTCGAGGCAGTGCAGGGAAAACTGGTTTCCCTGGAATGGACTGAGGCATCTGGGGGACTCTGGGAATGGTGGCACGTCCCTGGAGTTCCTCTCGCCTTTCCTGTGGAGAGCGCCTCCACTTGAGATGCGATGGGAACGCCGGGAATTCTTTCCCCGACCAAGCGGGGAAAGGATCCGTCCTCTCGAGCTAGGAGGCGGAAACGGGGCTCCTCTGGATGTGGGCGGGACTCTCGTGCTTCCTCTCTAGTGGAGTCGGGTATGTCGTGGAACTTCTTGAGTTGCAGCATGGGTGTGAAGGACCCTTTGGAAGTTCCAGAGTTTAAGTGTGATTAGCCTCGAGACGCCTCAGCGGAAATGGGCCTCATCTCGCCTGGAGGGGAGAATCTCCTGGATTTTCTCGAGTTGCGGCAGGTGCTCTCGACTTACGACGGGACCTCAGGGACCCGCTCTGGTGGCCTCAGGAAAGGCCAGTCCCCATGCGGTTCGACTCGGCCTCTGTCTCCGGTGCGGAGGACTCAGTGCCAGAGAGGAGTCTCCCTGGAGGTCCTCGATCCGGACGTAAGTCGTCCGAGGGAGGTCCAATCCCTGGCCCCGCCGAACTCGAGAAAATCCAGGAGGATTCTCCCTCCAGGCGAGATGAGGCCCATTTCCGCTGAGGCGTCTCGAGTCTAATCACACCTAAACTCTGGAACTTCCAAAGGGTCCTTCACAGCCATGCTGCAACTCAAGAAGTTCCACGACATACCCGACTCCACTAGAGAGGAAGCACGAGAGTCCCGCCCACATCCAGAGGAGCCCCGTTTCCGCCTCCTAGCTCGAGAGGACGGATCCTTTCCCCGCTTGTGCGGGAAAGAATTCCCGGCGTTCCCATCGCATCTCAAGTGGAGGCGCTCTCCACAGGAAAGGCGAGAGGAACTCCAGGGACGTGCCACCATTCCCAGAGTCCCCCAGATGCCTCAGTCCATTCCAGGGAAACCAGTTTTCCCTGCACTGCCTCGACTTTCAAGCCGAGGATCGACTCACAACACGGTGGCACGTGGGACAGCCCTGTGGGAAAGCCTCAGGGGGAAAGCCTTTTGGGAAAGCCTCGAGGGAATGCCCCAGATCCCTTGTTCCACGCGAAGGGAAGCGTGACATTGCTGCTACAGCTCGGGAGGAAAGGGCACGTGCATGACCCAACTCGAGACGAGGATTGACTTCCCTGGGGAGATTCCAGAAGTACCCAAAGATCCATGTCAGCACTGGAGAGGAATCCTCAGGTCCTGGCACCGACTCCACACAAGGTCTTAGGCCCCGGCATCGACGGGAGAGGAATCCCGAGACGCCCCCGAGTAACTCGCAAGGAAATTTCCTTTACCGATGCCACCAGGGCGCGTCCCTGAGGTCCCCGTCGTAAGTCCAGTGCACCTGACACAACTCGAGAAAATCCAAGAGGTTCTGCCCTCCAGGCGAGATGAGGCCCATTTCCGCTGAGGCGTCCTGAGGCTAATCACACCTGACCTCTGGAACTTCCAAAGGATCCTTCACACCTTTGCTGCAACTCAAGAAGTTCCCTGACATACCCGTCTCCACTCGAGAGGAAGCACGAGAGTCCCGACCACATCCAGAGGAGCCCCGTTTCCACCTCCTAGCTCGAGAGGAGGGATCCTTTCCCTGCGTGCTCGAGAAAGAATTCCCGGCGTTCCTGTCGCAACTCAAGAGGAGGCGCTCTCCACAGGAAAGGCGAGAGGAACTCCGGGGTCATGCCAGCATTCCCAGAGTCCCCCAGATGTCTCAGTCCATTCCAGGGAAACCTGTTTTCTCTGCACTGTTTTGACTTTCAAGCCGAGGATAGACTCACACCACGGTGGCACGTGGGACAGCCCTGTGGGAAAGCCTCGTGGGAAAGCCTCGTGGGAAAGCCTCGAGGGAATGCCACAGATCCCTTGTTCCACGTGAAGGAAAGCGTGACACTGCGGCTACAGCTCGGGAGGAAATCGCACGTGCATGCCCCCACTCGAGACGAGGACTGACTCCACTGGGGAGACTCCAGAAGTACCCCAAGATCCATGTCAGAACTGGAGAGGAAACCTCAGGTCTGGCACCGACTCCACACAAGGTCTTAGGCCCCGATATCGACTGGAGAGGAATCCAGAGATCCCCGAGAGGCCCCCGAGCAACTCGCAAGGGGACTGGCCTTTCCTGAGGCCACCAGAGCGGGTCCCTGAGGTCCCCGTCGTAAGTCGAGAGCACCTGCCACAACTCGAGAAAATCCAGGAGGTTCTCCCCTCCAGGCGAGATGAGGCTCATTTCCGCTGTGCGTCACGAGGCTAATCACATCTAACACTCTGGAACTTCCAAAGGGTCCTTCACACCCTTGCTGCAACTCAAGAAGTTCCCCGACATACCCGTCTCCACTCGAGAGGAAGCACGACGAGAGTACCGCCCACATCCAGAGGAGCCCCGTTTCCCCCTCCTAGCTCGAGAGGAAGGATCCTTTCCCTGCGTGGTCGGGAAAGAATTCCCGGCGTTCCCGTCGCATCTCAAGAGGAAGGCGCTCTCCACAGGAAAGGCGAGAGGAACTGCAGGGTCGTGCCACCATTCCCAGAGTCCCCAGATGTCTCAGTCCATTCCAGGGAAACCTGTATTCCCTGCACTGCCTCGACTTTCAAGCGTAGGATCGACTCACACCACGGTGGCACGTGGGACAGCCCTGTGGGAAAGCCTCGTGGGAAAGCCTCGTTGGGAAAGCCTCGAGGGAAAGCCACAGATCACTTGATCCACGCGAAGGGAAGCGTGACACTGCTGATACAGCTCAGGAGGAAAGCGCACGTGCATTACCCCACTCGAGACGAGGGCTGACTCCACTGGGGAGACTCCAGAAGTACCCCAAGATCCCATGTCAGCACTGGAGAGGAACCCTCAGGTTCCGGCACCACTCCGCAACAAGATCTTAGGCCCGGCATCAACGGGAGAGGAAACCCGAGAGGACCCCGAGAGGCCACCGAGAAACTCGCATGGGGACTGGCCTTTCCTGAGGCCACCAGAGAGGGTCCCTGAGGTCCCCGACGTAAGTCGAGAGCACTGCCGCAACTCGAGAAAATCCAGGAGGTTCTCCCCTCCAGGCGAGATGAGGCCCATTTCCTGAGGCGTCTCGAGGCTAATCACACCTAAACTCTGGAACTTCCAAAGGGTCCTTCACACCCTTGCTGCAACTCAAGAAGTTCCCGACATACCCGTCTCCACTAGAGAGAAGCACGAGAGTCCCGCCCACATCCAGAGAGCCCGTTTCCGCCTCCTAGCTCGAGAGGACGGATCCTTTCCCTGCGTGTCGGAAAAGAATTCCGGCGTTCCATCGCATCTCAAGTGGAGGCGCTCTCCACAGGAAAGGCGAGAGGAACTCCAGGGTCGTGCCACCATTCCCAGAGTCCCCCAGATGTCTCAGTCCATTCCAGGGAAACCTGTTTTCCCTGCACTGCTCGACTTTCAAGCCGAGGATCGACTCACAACACGGTGGCACGTGGACAGCGTGGGAAAGCCC